>NW_025959851.1:205416-235963 GCF_023159225.1 Perognathus longimembris pacificus | reverse complement strand
ACATATGGACTAAGGTGGCTACCAATTTATAATAAGGAATTAATACTTTTGAAGGAGTAGCAGGCAAGGAAAACCACAAAAGGGGGTCCCTTCTGCCAAAGGACCGCTGTTGGAGAATGAGATATAGTTAAAATATAAGCTTTCCAAGAGGCTGAGTAATCTATATAATTTACATGTTGGGAAGAAATGGCAGAATTTACTATGCTCAAGGCTTTTGCTGCTTTAGTTGTCATTTTTCTGGGAGATGTAGGGTCCGGGTCCCCTTCAACAGACCAAACAGAAGGAAAATTTTGGCGAGTAGAAGAGAGAGCCCATGCTACAAAGCTTTGACGCAAGGTGGGGCTGTTCGCCATGCCTTGGGGTAACACTAGCCAATGGTACCTTTTCATGGGTTCTTTAAAATTTGTAGAGGGGACACTAAATGCAAAGCGTTTGTAATCTTGAGGAGCAAGAGGTATGGTATAAAAACAATCTTTTAAGTCAATTATAATTTTGTATGTATTTTGAGGAATTGCCATAGGAGAGGGCAAGCCCGGTTGTAATGCCCGCATAAGTTCCATGGTGGCATTCACTCGCCGGAGATCCTGTAGGAGTCTCCATTTGCCAGATTTCTTTTTAACAACAAAAATAGGCGAATTCCATGGGGAAGTATTAGGAGCAATGTGGCCCAAGTCCAGCTGTTCCTGCACCAGCTGTTGGGCAACAACAATCTTTTCAATTGATAGGGGCCACTGATCCACCCACACCGGAGTGTCTGATAACCATGTGATAGGATCGGCATGAGGGACAGGACGAGCAGCAACCCCGTTAAAAATATCCCAGCCCTTGTCTAGGAGGTCGGGGCTGAGGTTGAATGGGTTCTCTAATTTCTTGTTGATGGCTTCCCAATCCTCCTGAAGGCAGTACCCCTTGACTTAGGAGTTGACGAATGACTGCGTCACTAGGGCTAAACAAATAAACTCCCATCTTTTCCATAATATCTCTGCCCCACAAATTTATGGGCAAATGATCTGGAAAGTCCCAAAATTCCCCTCACCATCTCTCCAGTTAAGGATGGCACTGCTTTGTTGGGTGTCTGTAGCATGGCCAATCCCCTACAAGGATGTAAGAGACGCAGTAAGAGGCCAGTTGTAAGGCCAATGTCTCTTGGCTATCACAGACACATCTGCTCCTATATCTAACAGACCTCGGAAGGGCTTTTCTTGTATATAAATTGTAAGCTCAGGATTTCCCGTTTTATGTTTTGAACCCAAAATATGTCTGAGGACCCAAAACTCCTTTTTCCCCTTTTAATAGATCAAACAAGGGTTTTAATTCAGCTGTGGACAATTTAAGATAAGGGCGAAGCCAATTAATATCTCCCAGAAATTTTTGAAAATCATGTAAAGTACGCAAATGAGAAGTCTTAACCTGTAATTTCTGACTAGTAAAATAATAAGGACCCAAAATATGACCAAGAGGGATTTTTATTTTTCTCTGCCTGGGCTGGCTTTGAACTATCCAAAGAGTCTTAGCCATAAAAGCCCTTTTTATTTCCAATTAGAGCAACAGGAGAACAAAAGGAGTAGAGTTTACCTGTAAGTTGCTAAAAATTGACCAACAAGTAGTTGCCAGAGTTTTGCTGTAACACTTAAAGAACAGCTGACTGAATTGGATCCATGTGCCATTAAATCAAATCATATTATTTAACCTTACCTTATTGGCACGTAAAACAGAAAACAAATTAATAACAATAAAAGTCTCAGCTTCAGTGGATCTGAAGTGGCTGTGTCTTCCATCCCAAATTAGCAGGCCAGCAGGAGAGATGGTTTGCATCTGGATAATTCTGTAGTAGAGTTCCCTGGATAGGCTGTTACATTTTCTGCTTGTTGCCTGCAAATTTCTACACAGACTGGTTAAGGGCATTCTTAAACAGATTTTAGAAGGCTTGGGCCTTTAACCATCTTTCTAGTCACAAAATCCACACAGATTGAAGGCTAACCAAGTCTGCTCTCTGTAGCAGTTTCTGAATCACAAACAACTCCCAGTTTGGGAGCCGACTGTGGAGGCAGCTTTCTGTAGCCATAGACTGCCACGGTCCACTCAGCTAGCACACATGTCAACCTGTATCCTATAAAGCAAAATGTTAATTTTGGGGTCCGGAAAATTTAGGTTAATAGTCACACCTGTGCAGTTATTTCGAAATGACTCTGGTCCCTTGATCTTAAAGAGTTTGAGAGCACCGCGAAAAAAGAGAAAAAAAATGGAGAAGCAAAATCTTAAGTCTATACCAAAGAATTGTCAGGATTAGGTGTACACTTGACTCTTAGCATAGATAGACATAAAGAATAACACACTGGTTGTACATCATTGCACTTATATCACGTGCTGTATATTAAAACCTTTTGGAGTTTTTCTTAGACACATTTGTTTGCTCCCAAACATATGAGTTTAGGCTTAAAACCTGTTTTTTGTTTTGTTTTTAAGTTTTACCAACACATAGACATAGACATAGACACACATACACATACAGACAATGTGCACACGTTTTGGGGCGCACTTAGAATTGTTCTTTAATTGGCCATGTAAGTTCTTTTGGAATTCCAGTGGCAAATGATATTATTTTGCCTATATTCTAGAACCACGTGGTTAGATAGTAAACAAAAAAAAATCTTTTCAGCAAACCAAAATTTTCAGATCATCTGAGAAGCCAAATTTTGAGAAACCAGTTTAGCTCACAAAGGGAGCATATGGGAGACAGGGTATGAACACAGACAGTGAGCTCACAGTAAGACACCTTCATCTTCTAGCATTTGAATTATAAGGCACCTTTGAAATGCAAGGCCACAGGACTCCAAGTCTCTGCCCAGCCTCCAGGAATTTGGCATGCTTGTCACCTGGGGGATGGGCAGGCTTTCACTCCAACCAGTCCTATTGTCTACCATGTGCTCAATGCTAGAGAAAGCTTATGATTTAGCCAAACAAGCAGAATTTCACTAAATCTCCAAAACTTAACCATCAATAACAAGAATAGAAAACCTTTCTTTGAGTCTTTTAAAGCAGATGTTAAACAAATATCCATACCCGTCCTATGTCACAGGCAGAGTTTAGAGGGAGGCAGAAAAAGAGATAGAGAGAACTTCATCTGCCTGAGCACTCATAGAAGTTAGGTAAGTCCTGCAAAATATTCCAAATATATAAGATTGGGCTCAAACTTGAGCAGCTTTCCTGAAACAATTTAGACTTGAGGAGCAACCAGCTGAGCTGAAATAGAGATCAGTTGTCTCCAAGCACCCACAATTGCTGATCTCTTTGACCTAGCCCAGTGGATTTATGGAAAATGTAAGCTCCAGTCTAATGGTCACACACCGTGGTTGGGGTTTTAAATCTGTCCTGGTGGATGGAAATAGAGCGCTGGGTCAGGACAAGTTACCTTAGTGGTGTTAGCATTTCCCTAGCCTCAGGTCCCTTCCCCCTGCTAGCAGCCTGCACCTAGGAGAGCTGTAAGTCTGCCAGGACTGTCTGCGGGGCTCACCAGTATCTCCTGTTAAAGGAGTTTGTTGTTCTGGATGAAGCTGTGATAATAGAGCTATAAATGATTTTAACATATTCTCAACATAGGTCAATCTATCTTTAATAGGCTTATTGAATAATTTCTCCTCAGAGTCTGAGCCATCTGAGTGGGTTCAGGTGGGTTCAGGTCTTGTTAATTTTCTCAGCTCTTCCCAGGCAGCAGCATAGGCTCCCGGAGCTGGGCAACACTCATCAGGTCCCTGTTCAGTTTCTCCAATCGACTGATCGAACTTAATCTATTCATGGCTAAGATCTAAGCAATCTCGGACCAGAAACCAAAGAATAATAGCATCCACTGAGGTTTTCTCAGGGCAAGTTGCATCACAATGTTCCCTTTTTTTTATTTAATTTTTATTTTTTAATTTTTTTTTCAATTTTCTAGCAAGTTTCTAAGTTATTGGTTCCTTCCTCCAGGAACTGGGGGCATGCTTCCTCAATAAAGTAAAAGAAACGTTCTAAGTCACTTTGGCCAACTTTCACTGCCCGGCATTAAGCATGCCTTTGGGGGCCTGCATGTATAGCATGCGGCTATTACCTTGTCCCATAATTTATTACTCCCGACAATACACTCTCCTCCCGCTCTCCTTCCCAAGTATTCGGACATCCTTACCTGAGCGGGGGTCACCCGCCGTAGATCCCAGGCCTTCAAGTCTCTGTTCGGGCACCAAACCTGCTGGGCCAGCCGGCAGGGGAGCAGGAATCCTGACTGAGGGGCGGCGGGGATAAGGAAAAGGAAAAATAAGGCAAGAGAAAAAGACAAGAGACAAAGATGGGGTACGGGAGGTCTGCAGCCATAAGGTTGAACCTCAAGACTGCAGCAACAGTTTATTCCAACTCCCAGCTTATATGCAGTTTTGGAACCAGGGAATAGCATAGGATTGTAGAAATTCCAGAACATAAAGAGGCTTTGAAGTTTGCAACATTTGATTACAGTAGACACAGGACAAGGTTGATTAACATAGGAATCTACTCCAGCGGACATAGCAAGGTGGGGACATAGCAAAGCAATTCCGGATAGTGGCTGTGAACAAATGTCCTTGCCTTTAGCATATCCTGGCGGTAACAGCACAGCCAGAAGTGATAATGAACCTGGGTGCAGGTTTGGCTCCCGACATCTTGGCGACATCTGCACAGCCAGAGGTCAGGATGAGCTTAGCTGCTAGCTCAGCTCCCGACAACTCTGGCCGCCAGATTTCAGTAAGCTGGCAGAGGAGCCAGCCCCTGGCCCCACAGAAAAATTTTGGAGCAGCTCCTTCTTTCCCCTAACCTCAAGCATATCCCCTTGGGCTGTAAAAACCCATACCTCTTGGGCTGTAAAAACCCAATCTTCTAAAGTCACTTCGATCCATTTATCTAAGAGGTTAGCAATATTTCCCATTGACCACTGGTTCAAATATAGGTCTATGGCACATAGAACAAGTTATATTCAAATGCAAATTACTCACTAGCTGGGGCAACAAATGAGCTAATTCCTCCAGTACTCATACCTTAGTGAAAGAGATCAACAAAGAAACATGTGCTTCAATCTTAAAGTGACCTTGGGGTATTCCAAAGGATATGAAACTTAGGCAAGACATGGGTGAACGATTGCCAATTTTCCTATTTCTATCCAGTCCCTTCTAGGTTCCTTGGTTACATGTAGCTCCAGTATTCATATAGCTGGCCTCTACACACATACATGTCTAGCACAATGATGATCAAGTTGTCCACATCCTGGTTGTGGTGGGTAACCTATATTAAACAGGAAGTGCACAGTAAACTAAGCATATCTTAGAAATGAGTATGTCCTTTTTGCCACATGGCAAACATGTGCTCCACAAAGAATAGTACTAGCAATTAGCCACAGTGTTCATAATGATGATAGAAAAAAAGGGGGGGAAAAAGATAAAATGTAATGTACCATAAATCAAGAGCTTGGTAAGTTAAAAATAAGAAGGAATGTTATGGAAGGCAGGCACTCTTGCCCCTAGGCTATATCCCCAGCCCAATGTTAGTTTTCTTGATACAGTACTTTCTTAATGGGTTGAATTGTTGAACACAGAAGATGACGCTGAGTGAAATAAATGCCATATTAGGGAAACCAGTGTTATATCACAGTTGTAGTACTTTCTCCATGACATGTGTAACCGTAGCCTCTGTTGTTGATGTTCCTCTTGTATCCCCTTCTTGTCTTCATACCTACACTATCACTATATCTTATCTGAGTACATTGGAAATCATGAATACTGATATTTGAACTAGGAAAGTGAAAGGATATACCAAAATCAAGAGACACAGGATAACAAGACAAATGACTTCAAAAGCAATACTTACAAAACTGTTTTGTGTAAACCACGTCAAGCACTCATGGGGAATGAAGGAAATGGGGCGTGGGGAGGGAAAATGTGGGACTAGTAAAAAAACAAGACAATAAATGTATCCAATGCCTAAGATACGAAACTGTAACCTATCTGGACATCACTTTGACAATAAATAAGAAAAAATGATTTAAAAAATACAGCTTTATTTCTGGGTTTCGTTTCCATTTCATTTTTCTTCAGGTTTTTCTTTATACCAGTACCACCTGTTTTTGTTATGATGGCTATATAATAGATCTTGACACGGCACTTTTAAGAATAACGAAAGGAAGGCAAGAAGACTCCCAAATGGGTAAGATAAGGATTCCACAACAAATATTGCCAGAATAATCCAGGACATCCAAACAATCAGAAACAACTATTTCCAGAAACTATACTCACTAAAGAATGAATACTTTAGGGAAACAGGTAGATTTTTACAGAAATATAAACTGTCAAACCTGAGGCAAGAACATATAAATCAATTAAATTACCGCATGAATTATGATGAGATACAGGAAGCAATGAAATTTCTTCCAATATAAAAAAGGCAATCACCGCAGAATTCTATAACACTTTCTAAGAAAGGGGAAAACACCAATATTCTCCTAGTCCTTCCGTGAAGTTGATGCAGAGCAAGAAACCCCAAACCAGTTCCTTGAATCAAATACAATCACAAAACCAGGAAAAAATCCCCCAAAAAGATGTTACAAAAAAATCTCACTTAGGAACAAAGATGCACAACTCCTCTACATAATATTACCTAGCAGAATCCAAAAACAGATTTTATAAGTCATGCATCATGGGCAACTAGCGTTCATTCCACAACTGGAAGCCTGCTATAGCAGATTCATAACTTTTAATGCAATTCACCAAATTGACATAGGTAAGATGAAGAATCACATCATTCTTGAAGTGGCTGCTCCAAACCTTCAATGTTATAACACAGCAATAGTTTTTCAAAGCCCTGAAGAAAATAGGATTAGAAAGACCCTTTTTAAAACAATGAAAGCTATATATATGAGAACAACTGCTAATGTCATACCAAATGGGAAGAACTAAAACCATTTTCTTGAAAACCAGGAACAAGACAAGGATAATACCTCCCTCTTCTCCTATTTAATATATTTCTGGAATCCTTAGCCATAGTAAGAAAGCTCCAAATAGGGAGGATCCAAATAGGGAGAGAAGATGTGAAACTTTCCTGATTTGCTGATATTATGTTTTTATACCTGAAGGACCCAAGTAAATCTCCTCCAAATTCCTAGACCTAACAAACCGTTTTACCAAATAGCAGACGGTAATTTGCAACAGTCAAATATTATAACTTGCTAATATATTCATACAAAGGAGATTTAAGAAACGATTCCCTCCAAAACCTACACACCAATCAAAAATTTCGCCATGGATCTAAAAACAGATTACACTGAAGAGGAAATAAAAATGATATTGAAATATATAAACATAACCATCATCAATGGCAGTATCTGATATGCAAATAAAAACAACCCTGAAATAACATGTTTCCAATGTCAGAATGAGTAATTATCTTAACTCAGGCAACAACAAGTGCTGGAGGGAATTCCAAAAAAGAGGAAATGTACTGCTCTGTTGCTGGGAATGTAAACTACTTCCACCACTCTCGAAAACAGAATGTAGATTCTTCAAAAGAACAGCCGTGGCACAGCACATGATTCATTCTGAGCAACAGGATCCAGGATATGACTAGAAAACATGCACTTCTGTACAATAATAATTTCTCTGACGAGTGGAGTATTTCACCTCAGCACAGATATTCTGATGCTTACTACCAAACTAATATGCCTTTGGAGAAAATTCTCTATTAAAGAGTCTCCTGTGTTTGTTGGCCAAAGGATGCCCCTTTGTCATGAGACTCTCCTCCACCCTCCGCCACACATATAGAACCTCGTTGGGGAGACTTGTTTGCCCAGCTGCTCCAGCGAAAGCTTTTCTCAATTAAGTGGGAAGTCAATAATCTATAATAATTAGTCTTGAGGAAATAGTAGCTAGTTAATAAAGTTCTACGTTGAATACTTTGATCCTTTGTTGTAGAGCTGACAAATTGTAGTATCAACACCCTTTGTAGTAGCAACAACCTTTGAGGTAGCAACATCTGTTACAGTAGTGACATCCACAACTTTGGTGTTTATATGAATATATTTATGCATTAATTTTACTCTTGAAATTGTGAATTGATTTCTAAACCAATATAAACCCTGGCCTTGCTAAATAAAAGTGTGCATTGGACCACTCTCCTTTGCATACCCTGTGTCTTGGCTATGGTTAGAAATACACCGGTCCAACAACTGGCTTCCGGATCCAAGGACCTGATAATTGATCCATAGGAGATTGCTGAGCTGCGTTTGAGCTCTCTCTAGAGTGTAGGTGAAAGATATTTTGATTGAAAGGAGAGAGGGGAACTGAGTGGTGAGCTCCTGATAGATAAAATGTTACAGGTTTATGGGACAAGCTAAATCTACTCTTTTTTCTAATCTTATTGACCATGTACTGAAACTTAACAGAGCTACGGTCTTGTGTTCACAATTAGATGAGTGCATGCAGGTGGTAATGGAGTATAATCCGTGGTTCCAGGAGGAAGATACTTTAGACTTAGAATTCTGGGAAGGAGTAAACAATAATGTGTAAAAGGCATATCAGTGTGGGGAAAAGGTTCCAGATACATTTTGGTCTAATTGTGCATTAATATGTACAGCTCTAATTATCATGCTTGCGATGCTGTGGTAAGATCAGCTGCTGAACTGGAGGTAGATGTGGAGAAAGCTATGAAGGTTTATAGTTTGTCCAAGGAGGTAAAAACTCAAAGTGGGCAGGAGTTAAAGAGATGGCTACACCTGAGCAATCTCTTGCCAGTTCTGCTAGAGAAAAGGTAGAGCCAAAAGCTAAAGCTTTGGTCACTACCTATGTTTCTTCAGAAAATGAAGCCACTCTAAATAGCTCAGCAGGGCAGTCAGTGTGCTAAAGAGGCTCTCCATATCTGCCACGGACTTCAGCGGGAATGTCTTATAAAGAAAAAATTTTTGCTGCAGCGCCTGCCTTTCCTTTTCTGTTCTTCAGATTCTGACTCTGAGGACTTTGTTCCTCTCCCTCACTATCGACGGTTCCCCATTATTCGACCACCTTGAGTCGATGGAGAAGCTCAGCCCCCTCATTATGAAAGTATCAATATGGTTTATATCACTCAGCTGTGGAAGGCGGTAACCTTATATGCACCACAGGCGCTGAAGTTAAAGAGTTAATGTTGACAACTGTTTCTGCTTATTAAAATTTGGCTCCTGAGGATTGGAAGATTATGTGTAGGGCATTATTAAAACCTCAGGAATGGGCTGGGGATATAGCCTAGTGGCAAGAGTGCCTGCCTTGGATACACGAGGCCCTAGGTTCGATTACCCAGCACCACATATACAGAAAACGGCCAGAAGTGGGGCTGTGGCTCAAGTGGCAGAGTGCTAGCCTTGAGCGGGAGGAAGCCAGGGACAGTGCTCAGGCCCTGAGTCCAAGGCCCAGGACTTGCCAAAAAAAAAACAAAACCTCAGGAATATCTATAATGGTTAATGTGGTAGAATGATGTTGCATCCGCCAGAGCAGGCTAAAATGCTCACTACCTAAATGCCGCCCTTCACAAAATACCGCATGATATATGAATAGGCACTGGGGATTATAAGACCCAGAATCAAGTAAATACTCCAAAGGAGATTGACCAGTGGCTGCAGGAGATATGTCTAGAGGCATTGGGTTGGGTATGTCCCACAGTAAAAAGGATGGTTCTTAGGCCTGCTTTATTCAATGGGCCTAGGAACCCTACTTTGACTTCATATTGCACCTTCAGAAAAACATCCATAGAACAGTACAAGGTGCTGCTGTTCACGATCAATTAATTAAATTACTGGCAATTGAGAATACTAATGAAGATTGTCAGTCTGCTTATCTACCTGCTAAGGAGATTTGGGAGGTACTAGCATATTTCAAGGCTTGTCGGAATGTATTTTTGGACACTCAAAAGATGAAGCTATTGGGACAGTCTCTGGGTGCCAGTGTGAATGTACCCAAATCCGGGAAATTAAACTGTTTTGACTGTGGGGACAAGGGCATACTGAAATGAATTGTGTAAAAATGAAACTGGCAAATACAAACTCGCCTAGGAAATTCCCTTTCTGCAAACGTGGGGTGTATTGGGCCCAAGAATTTTGATCTCAAACTGACATTGGTGGACATATGCTTCCACTTTCATCAGGAGCAGTACAGGGAGAAAGTACAAGGTGTTCTGGAAAGGGGGCAAAGGGCAACCTCATGGTCCCATTCCTATCAACGAGCCTTCCCCACCATCTTTTCGTTACAACCAGCCCAGATAAGGAGTGCCACAGTGGACCTTTTCTCAAGCCCAACCTTAACTTTCCCAGCTAATTTCCAGAATTAGAACTTGCATATACGTTCCTTTGCCATGGGGGACTTGGGGCCTTCTTTTGGAGCATTCCAGTTTAATTGCTAAAGGGGTGTTAGTTGTACCAGGAGTAACTGACTCTGACTACATAGGACAAATTAAAATCCTTAAGACCTCCCCTGTACCTTATGATATTAATTCTGGTGATCGTATTGCACAATTGATTTTCTTTGCTTACATATTTATATCAACTTCTGCAAACCCTTATCAAGGAGGTTTTGGCAGTATGAAATATCAATGTGTTTTCTGGATTTTCAAGGAAGCATACAAACCACCTTGTTGTAAATTTTATATAGGAAAGAGGCATTGCTAGCTATTGGCTAAGACATCACAATAATCAGCCAGATTGAATGGGGCATCGGGGCAGGGTGACTCAAACTATCAAATGCAGAATAAAAGGTGTCAGTAGTACACTTGATTCAGTTATTAAGCAAAATCTTGAATATCAGAATATTACTGATGGTGAAGGCCAACATTACATTTTTGATCCATAATTTTTGTAAGTACCTATTACCGTAATTGTACTAGATGTCTTGGAACAGTGGGAAGCTCATTTACTTTTCCCTTGAAGTTCAGATGCATGTCTTTCTCAGTAAGATTACTTACTTGGCAGACAGATTGTCCAGTTTGCCGTGAGCAAAGGCCCTTATCTACAGAAAAGTTGGCGGCCACAATGCAAGTTGTTGGAGATAAGTTAGCTTCAAATCATATTGAGGTTTCTATCTCTACCTGGAACTCTCCTATTTCTGTTATTAAAAAGAAATCTCACAAGTGGAGATTAATCACTGATTGTCGAGCTCTAAATGCAGCTTTGAGGCCTATATTTTACAACATGGCCTGCCCCAATCATGTATGATTCCTTTAAATTGGCATATTATACTAAGATTTGCAAGATTGTTTCTTTACTATTTTCTTATTTCATGAGGACCTATCATGCTTTGCTTTTACTTTAAGCCGGAATAATCTCCAAGGACCCCATGGAAGGTTTAAATGGCAATTATTGCCACCAGGCATGATGAACTCACCTACCATGTGTCAAACTTTTGTAGCCAGAGCACTAGAACCTATTAGGAAAAGATTTGCTCAGGTTTCATGTATTCATTATATGGATGACTAATTATTTGCTGCACCTAATAAAGGTATTCTATCAGACTTATGACAAATTTTGCCCTTCCACTTGCAAGAAAATGGTTTATTAGTTGCCCCTGATAAAATCTGGACAGAGGAGCCATTAAAGTATCAAGGATATTTAGTTAAATAACAAGCAATTATTCTCCAATTTATAAAAATTCGTACTGAAAAATTAAATACTCTTGATTTTCAAATGTTACTAGGGGACATTAATTGGCTTCATCCTTCCTTAGGCATTCCCACATATGCTTTGCATAATTTATTCTCCATTCTTCAAGAGGATTTAACAATAAATCGCCCTTGTGTATTAACTAGTGAGGAAAGTCAGGAATTACTTTTAGTAGAAAAAGCCCTGACTCAAAATTTCTTATCCGGGGTAGATTTTTCTGTCCCTAGTGGGCTATTAAATGTACTAACAAAGTCTACCCCACAGCGGGAATAGCACAGTTCAACAGGACTTTGATAAGAACCAGGCACACATTGTCTGAAATGTAAACCACATGTCTGGAGGTGATCAGCTTTATTATCATGCAAGGCTGTAAAATGTGCCTACAAATCAATGGGGAGGACAACTACTTGATTATCATCCCCACACCTAAATAACAATTCAAATTTGCATTACAAACCTCTGATCTCCTCCCTTTATCATTGAATGTCTTTAATGGAGAAGTTTTATACCAATTACCTTCTAGTCCTTTAAGGAAATTATTTCAATAACAAATTTATATTACTGATAATATTTGACTTTCTAAGCCCATTCTAAATTCGCCTAATATTTTTGAAGATAGTACCAAAAATAACAAATGTGCTTTTTGGACAGAAGGTAAATATCAAGTTTTCCTCACTCCCTGGCAATAGGCACGCAAAATGAATCACAGGCTGTTATATACGCTTCACAGAATTTCTTAATAACTTTCAATTTAATCACTCAGTCGACCTGTGCAGCAAATGTTCTATGCAATATATATTCTGCTGTTATTTATCACATAAACCCCCCACTAGATTCACTATTTAAACAATTCAAAGCCAGTAATGCCAAAGACAGCACTTACTGTATGTCATTCACATTCTTGCTCATTCTAATTTGACAGGTCCTATGGCATGTGGTAACTTAAATGTAGATGATTTAGTCTTTTTTATTTTGGCAAAACAAGACCATGCATCTTGGCACTCTAATGCAGGTCATTTACCTGTCACATATAAAATTCCTTTTAGGGTTGGGATTATGTCCTAGTGGCAAGAATGCTTGCCTCATATACACGAAGCCATGGGTTTGATTCCCTAACGCCACATACATAGAACATGGCCAGATGTGGCACTGTGGTTCAAGTGGCAGCGTGCTAGCTAGCCTTGAACAAAAAAGAACCAGGGAGTGTCCTCAGGCCCTGAGTCCAAGACTAAGGACAGGAATAAATAAAATAAAATAAAATAAAATTCCTTTTAAACAACCTAAGCAAATTATTGCTAACTGTCCTACTTGTTGACCTTTGCATTTACAAACCCTTCCCCTTGGTGCTAATCTTCAAGTCCTGGCTCTAAACAATAATTGGTAAATGGATGTAACACACATTCCTGAATATGTCTGCCTACAAGATGTGCTTGTAACTATTGACACATTCCTTTTTTTTGGGGGGGGGGCACAACTCTACCTGGTGAAAAATGGACTCAGGTCATCCAACATTTAGTAGAAACATGTGCAGTCATGTAGATTTCTTCTCAAATAAAAACTAACAATGGACCAGCTGAATCCAGTAAATAAGTGCAAATATATTTAGAATTTCGTAATATCTTCCATGTTACATGAGATGAATATAAACCTCAAGGTCAAGGTAGAGTAGAATGAGCTCACTGTATTTAGAAAAGACAAATTAAAAAGTAAAAGAAGTTGAATATGTATAGTACTGAGGAGTATTCCACATCTATGAATAGCCTTTATAAAATAGCCTGAGCTGTTATTGCAGAAGCACTATTTGTTCTTAAGTTTTTAAATTTGCCTCAAGGAGATGTTTTGGCCATAGCCAACCAACACTTCCTAGCTCCGTGTATGTTAATCAAGCCACATACGGTTTGGATTAGATTGGGGATTGGGTTAGATTGGGCCCCTTGGCAGGTGTTAATCCAGAGGCTATGGAATGCTTATGTTGCTACAGAAGATGTCCAAAACTTCTGGCATCCACTCTGCTGAGGTCCACAAGGAGTGCCCCCAGAACACAAAGATTAGGGTAAGACATCCTCATCTATGCTATGAGACCATCCCAATCCAAGCCATGGCTGCCCACAGTCTCCATAAAAATCCTCCCAGAGAAAGGACAGCCCCTTTGCCCTTATGGGGACAGGTAAAAGCGCTGTCTCACAAAGCCCAACAGGTAGTGCTATCTACTGAAAAAGTGCTGACTCTGGAACATCTACTCCTGCCTATGTGTGCTCTGTTAACCTGTGTCTTGTAACTCTATGGCAGGGGCTAATTCAGAGGTATTGTATTGGACAAGTATCTTTACACCTCCCTTATTGCATCCAGATTTGTGGACCAAATCCCCCGTCTCTGTATCTATATCTAGTCCTGACTTAATCTCTCCCTGTTATCTGTCTGGCATTCCAGTCTATCCTATGGAAGAAGGACAAGATTCTAACATCTCTTACTCTCAGTTCTCTAAAGCTATCTGTCTAGGCAATTCTCCATGTTAACCCTGTAGATATCAATATTTTTAATTCAACATGGAGGTTTATATAATCCCAGTAGAACTCGGCTGGTTAGACTGTCCTTTTGGTCTGTGAGATCTCACACCTATAAGATACACAACTCTCCTAGTCCTTTTGGTTTGTGGTTACAAAACTGCACCGAACATAATTTTGTTTCTGAAAAGGTATACAATCTCATACTCCATAAACCAATTATGAGCAGCAGTGGAGTTGCTCAATCTTACATGTCTTCTATGCTCTCTTACATGTCTTCTATGCTATGTCTGAATTTGAAAGTGAGATATCCTCCAAAAGTAGTTTGCTGTTATAAAATTATTTTCCACTTAATATCTTTGGGAATATCCTTTTATGTGACTCCATGGTAATTCAAATTTTGAAATCCAGGATGAATATACCTGAGTGTTTCCATGGTAATTACTGTAGTAGGAAAGAACCTGAATGTGTAACAGGTGAAAATTGAGCACAAAATATTTCTTTCAATTTTGTCTCCAAATATTTTGGAAATCATTACCTGGCTACTTTGGTATCTCCTTTGCTAATCTGTTTATAGTGAGCCATTTTGATAAACATTTCAATTTTTATGTGTAATTCATTTCTGAATGTTGGTCATATTTTTAGTTTGACACGAGGAAATATTGTTTCAACTTATATCACTTCCATCCATGGCAACATCAATAGTGAAATATCTTCATTAATTAGGGGAGCATTCATGATTTTGATAATTTAGTAGGAGTCATGAACACCTAGGTATGGCTCAGGGCACCTTGTTAGGACTATAGAAAACATGGTCTTCTATTGAATCCAGTCAGAACTAAAGTCTTTGTTTATCCACTTAGAACACATACATTCTCAGTATCATCTGCACATAAGAATATTAATGCGTTTTGCCTTTTAAATATTTTGCAAACCATATATACTCATTACAAACTGCAAACAATGGCCTGTAGACGAACTATTCAAACAGCAGTTAACATGCATATATATTATGAAATTATAATCAATTTCTCTACACTGTCTTAAATATTTCTATTATATGATTAAAAGCTTATAGAGCTCAAGTACTTGGACATTGCACAATTACAAATGAAGATGCATTTATTGATTATGATTAAGGACAGAGAGACCCATGATATCTCTTAGAATTGTCCTTGAAGTTGGTTGAATTACATCATTGCAAATTTTCCCAATTTTGATAGTATTCTTAAATGGGGTCATGATACAATCTGAAACAGTCCCTTCTTATTTGTAGCCTGTTGTACAACAGCCCTTAGAAGGCAAAATAGAGCCAGACACTTAAAGATTCATACGAATAAAATATTTCAAATGATATTCATAAGTTTTCTTTATTTGGTTTCAAAAAGCCCAGAGTCATTATGGAATACCTGTTACAGTCCTTGGTATTTCCCATGGGCTCATAAAAGAGAGGTATTCCAACCCTTTGTTTAGCCTTATGTCATGACCAACACTGTAAATTGTAAATTGATGGGCCTCAATATAGAAGTGATACAGTGTCTATTGTTACATAGCACATGCAAAACCCACTTTAAGCGTTTAACCCAGACGTCTAATTTATATAAATAAATATATGACTAGCAAACGAAGAAAGCTTTTATGTCCAATTTCTATGAATCATTACCTCATATCTTTAGATGAAGTACATTTTTTGGTACATTGCCTGATACATTTGTTGCACTAATTCTTAAGCTAAATCAATATTATACTTCTGTTTTCTCACAGTAAATCAATTCACTTTTCCTTCATATTTTTATGTCAATGCCCACTGCTACTGTTACAATAATAATAATATATGGATTCTTTGTCATAGTGCAAAACTCGTGACGCTATTTTCTCTTCTTTAATCTGTGATTCCTTGTGATTTCTATTTGAATAACAAACAGGGTGAAAGCTCAAGAATGCAGAGTGATTAGGCAATGATAGATTCTAATTTAAACTCTTGGTTGACTTGTTCTTGTGAGTCCAGGGTAAATGTAAATGTACGTATGTTCTTCCTGCTGTCACTTGCTTCTTCCAGCAAATTATTCTGGGGGAGAACAATAAAAATATCCTAGTAAACCTACAGATTGATGAGAGTACCTGTGAAACTTTAGACATGTACTTATAGTTTTGTTCTATCCTTCGTAAGACACTTTCGCTATAATGATGCTTTCTTTTTACATTTGCGGTTTGGATCAAAGTTTAGGTAGAGAAATGTAGGGCAAACATTATCAATTTGATTTGAAATCTTAGGATTATGACTTCTTTTGTACTCATAATTATTTACTATTTTTGGCCTGAGACTAGGTGACATTACATGTTTTGTGTCTCTATATATATAACCTAGGGAATGGCTTGTAGAAATGTGCCTGGGTCCTTAAAATCATGAGTTTTCATTGATTCACCTGTACAACTCCCTCCCAGTGGGTCAAGACACACAAGTGTCCAAGTATAGTTTTCCAGATGCTGTCCAATTAATTGGTTTCAGTGTATATGGAAGTTAAGAAAGCAGGGAATTCATTCATGAAAATAGGCATTTGTTCAATTGAAGTACTTCTAGAAAAACCAAGGATGTGTCTAATATTTGTAGACACAATACAAACATATTTGTCACCCCTCTATGCATCGAAACAAAAAAATGTGTTTTTATTTATGCCTTTGCAGAACTAATCAGTTGCCCCACCGTGTGTTCAACAAGTATTTCTCCTTGTCTTATCTATGAGTAAAAATAATAAAAAAAAAATCTAATCATATGAATGTCTTTTGATTTCCCCTAATAATTGAGACAAGCACTCTTGCAACTAGGCCATATTCCCAGCCCTCCCCTAATCATTGAAACCTCCAATTTGGTTACAGTGTACATTCACAATGAATTCTGACATAACTGGAGGTGTTTCTTTCCTTACAGAAGTATATCACTTAATATTTGAGAAAGCACACTTAGGTAGGAGAAATGCAATTATGATCATTAAATGGAAATCTAATTACGTTAACATGTAAAGTCCTCTTATGATTGTTCTTCAGTTTCTTTTACATGAGTCTGATATGTTTCATTTCATTATGTATTCTTGCATGTAAGAAAGTATCACCAAATTTACCTCTTTAAAAGAGAACGTCAATTTATGTGACATTATGTGAACATCAATTTGGTGAGCCAAACACTTCTGGGAGTTTTTGTAAAAAGAAAAAATTCAACTCTGTGAGCTTTTCTTACTACGAAAGATCCTCAATATCGAAATAATTTCAGTGTGTGACAATACGCAAGGATTCTTTGACTTCTTTAAATAGGACGTTTTGCAAGACCGAATGAATGGGAAATGTGGTGGGGAATAGAGCAGAAAGGGCTCACCAAGTGAAGTGGGTAGTGAGAGAACAAACTGAGCTAATCAAGGGACTTAGGAAGAGATATTTCACAGGAAAAGAGGAACAGATTACAGGAAGCATAAAGAAAGAGAGGTATATGCATATATCACCATTTGGGGATGAATTGCTTTACAATTACTAAGCATAGAGGACATAAGAATTTTGAGAATTGAATGTGACACTGAGCATGAAGGATCAGACGTCTGTTTATTTTACTTTATGATATTATTAAGAATTACTAACACATAGAGTTAATGTGTAAATAATTAAGAAATTGAGGGAGTGGTTTGAGGGGTGAAGCAGAGGGATGAAGGGAGAAAAATCAGGAAGGGATAGCAGGTATGAGAAGAAATGCATATGTAATCACTATATGAAGCATGTTTCTGTAACCCCACTGTACATCATCCTAAAAATAAGAAAGAAAATGTAAAAAAAATTAAGTGTAAATGCATTTTGCGGTGGGAAACTAGATTTTTCTATGTATCCAAACAATAACATTCTAAAGTTATTAAAATTTGTGCATTGCTGGAAATATTACAAGTGTTTGGTAGATAATGAAAAAGAAGAAAATTTTTGATTGTGTGTGTGAGTTTGTGTGTGTGGGGGGGTGTGGTGTGTTTGAGTGAGTGACGGTGTGTGTGTGCCTAGTCTTTTGAAGTTATGTCTCATGGTGATCAACATAGAAATGCATTGCTAAGATAGGGTATATAAAATTTGTCAAACGTGGTAATTCCTCCCTCATTTTTCTCTGGCTTCCCTTTGCAATCAACTGTTCACCAACTTTGAATGGTTAATTACAACAATTTCTATTCCTTTGTTGCATTCCTTACCCTTTGTACTTTTCACAGTGTGAAGAAGTCATTTCCTTACTACGATAAAGAAAGAGACAATAGTAAGAGCTCCATGGTCTACTACAGCGACACCTGGTTTACAAAAACAGAAAATTAAATTAAAAGAAATAATCTCAAATAAGGATTTCAAAGTAAAAATGAAGAAACCTCCGGATTCCATATATTTGAGATCATTACTAGTACCATGATTGTTTGTGATTATTTCTCCAAATTATTGAGAAACTGCGATACTCTGCATGGAAAATCGAAGGCATGTATGCCATTTTTACAACTCAGCGAATCCATTGGCTCTCTTTGCCGTTCACTTCATACCACATAATGTTTTCCTAAGGCTTTCCATTTCCTTACAAATGAGAGGATGTCATTCTTTCTGAAGGAAGCCTAGAATTACACTATGAATATAAAACCAGTTTCTGTTGTTCCATTCATCAACTGATGGCCAGAAGGGTTGGATACATATGTTGGCTATTTGAGAGAATGCTGCAATGATCATGATCATGGTGGAAGTTTTAGCATGGAATTCTTTATGATGTTTACAGTGAATGCCCACCATTGAGATTGCTCGATCATAATCTATGTGTATATTTTATTGCGGATATGGTATACTGCTTCGCAGAGTGTCTAAAGAATTTTATTTTTTTTGAGTTTCAAATATATTTTGTATTTGAGAGCCCTATTTTTTTAGTATCTACTTCATATCTTCTCGCATATTCTGTGCTCTCCTCTCTCTTCATAATTTGACATATGGAGCTTAGCAATTCCATGGACGTCTTTTTGTACAATACTGTGATTTAATGTGGTTGTTAGATTTTATACAAATCTGTTAATCTGTGCTCAGAAGCCCTAGTGTTTTTCCTCGTTCTTCTTGCATATTTATTGTATCCATTTTACTTTGAGTCCCTGATCCAATTAGAATTTTTGGTGGTATGAGGAGACACACAAGGATGTACTTTTGGTTGGTGGAAGAGTTTAAATTATTCTGCCTTACCATTTCTTGAAAAGGCTGTGCTTTTCTATCCAATATAAAAAACCAAGGTGTCATAGGTGTATATGTTGACTTCTCTGTCTTCAATCACATTTTCTTGATTTTTGAACTTTTGTTGTACCAGGACCGAAAAGATTTTCAACCTGAAGCTTTCAAAAGTTTGAAAGTAGATATTAACATACCTCCAGCACTGTTCTTCCTGCTATGGAGTGTTTTGGCATCAACAAACTAAATTATCCTCGATGTTCAGATATTCCTGTTTCTAGAAAAGCTGAACGCAAAATCCACTGAGAAAAGAGCCACTCTCATTTAATGACACAATACTTTTACTTTTGCTTTCTACAGAGAAACATTTGGTAAAGGGGACTTTCAAACAACGGACCCTTGTACACGTTGAACCACTGTCCTAAACTCTGACCCAATACTCCTTTACACATCCAAGGTCTGGAAATTTACTCTATTCTTTCTTGCCATGTACCAGAGATTAAATGGAAGGAAGTGGAACTGTCCACAAGAATGCTATGAAATTCATGTGATGTCACTCAAGAGCATTTTCTGTCATTTCGAAAAGCTGTAGGAAATAGGATCATGCCAGACAATTCTGAATTGTTTATCAATTACCTCAATATTCTGCCAAGTAATTATGTCGTGGTGTAGATAACATATAGATATGTAGATACAAAGATACTGACAGATAAATCTATACACATGTACAAAGCCTTTTCCTTTCTACATTAAAATATTTTTTACAAGTAGCCACCAGAGTTTCCCAACAATATTTACCTTACACTTTGTGGTCGATATGAAATTTGTTTAAACGAATCAAAATCTGCTATCTGCTATGTGCTCTCTGCTGTGTGCTATCTGCTATGTGCTATGTGCTATCTGCTATGTGTGCTAGGTTGTTGCTGATTGGAATATTCTATAGATTTCGGTTAAGTCTAGATCTACGTATGTTTTTAGTTCTGTGGTTTCTTTGTTCAGGTTTTGGTGTGCTGATCTGTCCAAAGGTGATAGTGGAGTGTTAAATTCCCCAGTTATCAATGTGATTGGGTCTGTGAATGATTTTAGAGTCAGTCGTGTTCGGTTGGGTCGTCCTGTATTTGGTGTGTAGATATATAGGATGGTTATATCCTCCTGTAGTACAGATCCCTTTATTAGAATGTAGTAACCTTCTTTGTTTCTTTTTTAATGTTTTTAATTTGAAGTCAATTTTATCTGATACTAGGATTGCAATGCCAGCCTGTTTATAGGGGCCATTGGATTGACAGACTTGATTCCAGCCTTTCACTTTTACGAGATGTTTACTTTTGCTGGATAGATGTGTGAGCACCGTTGAAGACCTCATGCATACCTTACCAGGCTTTGTTGTGTAAATCTTTGACGTTAACAATTATATACAGATACCTGGAATACCTGTATATAATATGAGATTGGTGTTCCTGAAGAATACAATTTTGATATAACAACAAATCCTGCACCCTGTACTCAGTAGTTATGTATTTACTGTTACAATAATATGAGTAACTTTTGTTACTGTATTAAGTTCTTTTTGGACTGGCAGGCTTTGTCTTTGAACCCATTTGATTCACTCGTTTTGAGCAGGGATACCCTCTACCCAATAACGTGAGGACAATGGAATCTGGAGTTCCTATAAGTAAGGAGGGTCAGTTAGCGGCAGTGAAGAGAATAGAGTAAAATATTAAGGGGGAGGCTCATGATTTTGGGTTAATTACAGTGACATGGAAATGTGGAGAATAGTAGAATTGGTAGAAAGGAGTAGTTTAAAAAGATAGACAATTCATTTAACAGAGAAGAGTGGAGGTGTTATTGCTAGGAAAGTATTTTTAAAGAAAGAGAATGTGAAGAGGAAAATAAAGAAAAAATAGTGGAAGACAAATTCACAAAACAGAGAAAATTTATTTTTAAAAAGGGAAAAAAAAAACCAGAAAATCGAACAAGCAAAACAATTTTTTGCTAAAAACAAACAGGTAAAAAAGAAATATAAAAACCAAATGACATTTCAGAAATTGAAAAAAACAAAAAAAAATAAAAGCATAAAAAATCTTGGAAAAGAAAATGGAGTCTTCCTTGTTTGGATGGGCTTTTTAGCCTCTGGTTTCCTTGCGATGGTCAGCAGTATATTTTGCTGCTTGCCATGTTTGACTTGCTTTCAGTTTTTGGGGGTGGATCTACTTTGAACTGCATCCCTTGTTGGTGAAATCCTGGGTCGCTCTGTTTCACACAGCTTGCAAGTGGGACTTCGGTATCCTCTGTGGATGGGGCACATGCACAGTTTTGGGAACCCTGGCTCCACTACTCTGCTGTGGGGCCATTGCCTATAACTCATGTTTTAAAATAGGCTGTGGACTCAGCAGGTGGGAGAGCTTCTCTCCTGGTTTAACCTGATGTGATTCTCTTGCTTGGGGGAGGTTCCCCACTCCGGGGTGGAACGACCTATTGGGAAGAGCTAGCTATGGGATTCACCTCCATTTCAGCCTGGGAATTAGGATTCCTATGTGGTGGGACCATTTATCTGTCTCGGGAACTGTTTCTTCCCATCTGGTTTTCCATACTGCTGGTAGTTGTTTGCTGCTTTCACTTTCAATTTAGAAATTTCAACAGTCAAGGCGGTGCACCTCTGGCTGAGCCATGGCCTAGGATGACCCTCCCACCTAGGCAGGGGTCCTTCTCCGGGCCAGAGCTAGCTCTCCCTGATTGGTCCCTCTTGCCATTTTCAAAGATGGCCCATTGATCCTTGCCTTCTGAATGCCTACTTTTGTTCCAGTCTGGTCTGACCCTATGCCAGTGACAAAGTTGGCACTTTGCTCTAGCAATGGTGGAAGGGCTAAGCTCCAGATACTCCTTCACGGGCGCGAGTGAGGATGTCTTTATAGAGGTACTCACACTTTCTCTGCTATTTCAGCCTTTGGGTGCTCAGTCTGCAATCCAGGTCTGTCTGCTGTTGTCTGGAGGATTTTGTCCTGGTTGCTATTGTGTGCTTTAGGTGCATGGAGTATGGGGAAGTGTGTGGGAGCCAGCACTGTCTTGTTGGTGCACCACCAACTGGAACAAAAATCTGTGTTTTCAGGCCAGCAAAGTATATTTTTTTCTTCCTGGCCAATATCAAAATGTCAAAATGTGTTTACCTAGGGCTCTGCTGCTACTCCGGCATCTTCTCAGAAGTGAATTGGAAATCCTTCATGATTCTGCTTTGATAAGATTGAAGACGTGGAATAATGTCGATACTCTTGTATTTTCTGAAACTCTGTCCATGGACAATGTAAGTATATATTTTGGAGTATGCTACACTTGATGCTTAGAAGAATCTGTTTTTGATAGCTGTATGTTGAAAACCTTTGAATAAGTCTGCTACATTAATGTGGAAAATGGATGTAGTTCTACTTGTTTCAGTCTGGTTTCTCCTATGTGTCAGATCATCTCTTGGAGAGATTGAAGTATTAACAACACTCACTACTAGTTTATTCAGATCCATCTTCGACTGTAGTTCTGAATGAATTCCTTTGACATATTTAGCATCTCAATTATTGAGTGAGTATATGTTCATTATTTTTATAACTTCTTCTTAGATTTTACCCAGTATTTAGATGTAGGGACTATCTATTTCTTTGTGCACTCATATTATGAGAAGTCTAGCTTTTTGTAATCAGGTTGGCTACGTCTCCCTTTTGGTAAGTCAATTTTCTTGGAAGATCCTACTCCATCCTTTTTCTCAAAGCATGATTTCATTCTTTTTTCTTTGAGGGGTCTCTTGAAGACAACACATGGATGGATCTTGTTTTTGGATCCAATCTACAGTTCATTTCTTTTCTTTGGAGAGTTGAGTTTTAGATTGTTACTGTTGAGATTAGTGTGGTCCTTTGTCTTCCATTTTCTTATTAACCTGCGTTTTACTTCTTTCCTTTATTCTTTGTATATAAAATTTGGTTTCCTCTTGGCTTCTTTTTACCTGGGTTCCATTTTGTTGATTCTTTTCTATTGAATGATATTCCTCCTTAGTTGCCTCTGCAGGACTGTTTTTTTTGTTGTTATACTCCTTTACTTTTCTTTATTGTGGACGGTTTTGTTTTTTCCATCGAATGTGTATTCTAATTTCGTGGATATCCAAAGTAGTTGCTGGCTTTTAGTGCTTGAATTGTGTTCTTCCAGGCTGTCCTTCATCAAAAATTTTAGTGGAGAGGTTTGACATGATTCTGATAAGTTTTGCTTGTTCTAGAATTCTATACGCTTTAATTTTTGTGACTGGTGGATTTTCCTCTAGGTTCTGGTCTCTAAGATGGTCAGGATGCTTCTTCTGCTTGTGTAAGTCTTTGGGTGAGGAGTTGGCTGTATCTATTTTTACTTTTATTTCTTTCCTTATTTTCGATGTTCCATCAAGAAATATTTTCTGTGTTCCTGACATTTGTTTCTATGGAATTCTGTGTTGATTCTTCTGGCAATTTCAGCTGTCATAGCAAGAACTTTTCCTTATTCTCCATCTGTATTAATCAGTATTGTTTTGGGGGTTGGGGTTTGACGACCATTTATGAAATTTGTAAGAGTTCTTTGTGATTTCACATCTGGGATGCAGGAGTTATGAAGGCTTGATTTCCCCTATACTTCCCATTGGTAGCTCATATGTGGCAGTATTATTGAACAAGTTTATAACTGCTTCAATATTTAATAGCGTTCACTTTTGTCCACTAGGCTTCCAACGTTTCTTATTAACAGTATTCTTTTTTTATTTAATAGTTTTCCTGATAATGGACATTCTTTTCTGGCTATGTCTAATATGATAGTCATTTTGATTTGCATTTCTCTTACAGCCTGTGGTATAGAGCACTCATCATGTGTCTCCAGGCCATTCTCATTTCCAACTCAGACCGACTAATAATTGATGGTCTTAATTTCGTTGTCTTTATATTCGAAAATATTAGCACAACATATATTTTGTAAATATTTGTAATTCAGATAAACTTAAGGACTTCTGTTATGTGAAGTTTGTTTAAAAATCAGTTTCCCTAGCAACAAGATATATCCAACAATTCACTAAATTTAATATTTAAAATCTGAAATTACTTGAGAGATTACAATCTTCTTATTTGGAATAAAGCTAGACACCTGTGTGTAGGGGCCCAGAGTCTGTTTCGATGTCGTGACATTTTACTAAGGCAGTAGAGGTCGCCTTTCATTTCTTTTTGGTCTCAACAAATAAACTAAACACAAATGATAAAGTATGATTTCTTGTCTTGTTCTTGGATACCTTGAGAGATTGTTGTCACCAGCAATATCATTAATCTAAAGCAAGGAAACAAAAACTGCTACACATCCTAAATTTTAAAGTATAGATACTATCATAATTTGGAAAACCGTATTCCCTGGGATTTAGCCTTCAAAAGTAGATATCACGGAAAATCAATATGAAAATGACTCATAAATATGCTTATAATATTTGTAAGCTAAGTTGACATGGTATATAGATATAAAAAGGTCTCAGGGTATGGCTAGAACTTTTTTGGTTGACAATGTGTTGTGCAAAAGGGGTACAGTTACATAATAAGGCAGTCAAAGGATGCACAACTCCTTAACAAAATATTAGCTACCAGATTCCAAAAACAGAATACAGAAGCCTATGTGGTTTCAGTAGAAACTGTGGTGTCATGCCATGTCCCTGAGGCAGGGGTATAATCGCCAGGGCCAGGATTTTCTTTCTCATCCTTCAATGTTCATGAATAAGGAGAACCAATATTGTCAACTTTCCATATTGCTAAAGATGTTATAGAAATTCACCTCAAAACCCCATGAAAATCTAACTATATTCTTTAATGAAATAGGAAAAGCAATCCAAAAATTCATATGAAATAGGAAGATCTAGAATAGCTAAAGAATTTGAAGGCAAAAAGACCACAAACAAAACCACAGTAAAGTCACAACAATGTTCATCACAGCGCAATTTGTCATAGCGAGAATCTGGAACCAACCCAGATGCCCCTCAGTAGACGAATGGATCAGTAAAATGTGGGACATACTCACAATGGAATTTTATGCCTCTATCAGAAAGAATGGCATTGCCCCATTTGTCAGCAAATGGAAGGACTTGGAAAAAAAATTATACTAAGTGAAGTAAGCCAGACCCAAAGAAACATGGACACTATGGTCTCCATTATTGGGAATAATTAGTAAAGGTTTAGGCAAGTCATAGGAGAGCATCACAAGGCCCAATAGCTATACCCTTATGAACACATAAGATGATGCTAAGTGAAATGAACTCCATTTTATGAAAACGATTGTTATATCACAGTTGTAACTACTTTCAACGTCCCATCTGTATCTGTAGCTTCTATTGTTGATGATGTTCTTGTATCACCTGCCAGTGGTTGTAACTACACTATCTCTGTAATCTTACCTGAGTATTTTGGAAACCGTGTATACTGGTATTAGAATTAGGAAATTGAAAGGGAATACCAAAATTGAGATACACAGGGTAAAAAAAGAGAAACAACAAAAAAAGCAATACTTGCAAAATTGTTTGGTGAAAATGCACTGAACACCACAGTGGGGGAATGGAAAGAGGGAGGAGGGAGGAGGGTATGAGGGACAGTGTAACAAACAGTACAAGAAATGTATACAATGCCTAACGAATGAAACTGTAACCTCACTGTATATCAGTTTGATAATAAAAATTTGAAAAAAAAAAAAAAAGAAGCAGCATCAGCGGTATCAAAATGCCTGATTTCAAGCTCTATTACAAAAGCATTATTTAAAAATACAACCTTCTATTGCCAAAAAGGTGATGCCTGATGAATACAATATGGCAGAACACCTTCAAAGAAACCAGAGACTTGCAGTCAGCTGATATTAGGCAAAGGAATGAGAGACATACAATGGAAAAAAGTAGCATCTTCAATAATTGGAGATGGGAAAAAAGGATCACCACAGGAAAAAAAAATCAAACGTGATCCTAGCATAATACTAGCACCGATGTCAACTCAAAAAGGATTAACATCCCAGCATCAAATGTGAATCCTCGTAACTATAATAGAACAGAGTAGCAGAGACATCAGGTCTTCCAGGCCTAGGTAGGAACTTCCTCAACAGAGTCTGAGGCACACTACAGATTGATGAAAGATTGGAAAATGGGAGTACATTAAAATAAAAATTTCTGCACAGCTAAGGACATGGTCACGAAAGCAGACAGACAGCCAAACAACAATGTAACAGACAAATATTATAACAGGTTAATGTTTCTCACATACAGGGGACACAAGAAATTAATCCGTCCTAAATCCAACAATTCAATCATGAATTTCGCCACGGATGTGAAAACAGACTTCACAGAAGAAGAAATAACAATAGTAATGACACACAGAAACATAACAACCATCAATGGAAGTAAATGATATGTAAATAAAAACAACACTGAAATATCATCTTCCCCAAGTCAGAATGAGATGTATTCTGAACTCAAGCAACAAGTGCTGGAGTTGACTCCCTGAAAGAGGAAATGTCCTGAACTGATGTTGGGAATGTAAACTACTACAACCACTCTTGAAAAGAGTATGGAGTATCTTGAAAAGAACACGCAAGGCATAGCACATGTCCCATTCTGAGCAACAGGATCCAGGATATGACGAGAAAACCTGCACATCCACGTTTATGTTGCACGCTTCAAAAGAGCCAAGAAATGGAAACAAATCCAATGTCCCACTGTACATGATTGGATCCAAGCAAATGGTATCTCTGTACAAGGGAATCCTACACAATGATTAGAACACATTTGGTAAAAGGTATTCATTGGGACACAAGCCTGGAACATAGAATGGAGCATTGGCTGGCTGATATTTGTATGTTAGAAATAAGTAACAGACATGATAAAGAAAGCAGGACTCAGGTACCAGTTCACAGGGAGACAAGGAACGTGCTTGAGAGAAAGGTATCCAAAAGTGACACACAAACACTAATGTTTATGTACATAAATTCAAATGGATATCTTTATATTACCCAATCTGCAAGGAATTGTTTTATAGTTAATATTACTAGAGGCTACAAGCTTTAGAGATGAGATTGACAATAGACATTAAGGATATAATTTTTTGTTTTGGAAAAAATAATGAAAAAGGAAGTTGTTTGTGCAAGAGGACAATGTGAAGGAAAGAGGCAGAAAAATGAGCAAGGAAATAACAGCTGTGAGAAGAAATTTATGCACATTTAGCTCTCACCTCAATACTCCCTCAAAATTTCCTTGATTCCTTGTTAAAAATTTTTTCATCTATCTTTTGTATATATTATTGGTAAAATGAAATTTTGGTTAGCGAGTAACTTAAACTCCTATTACCCTAGCAAAAGCACCATAACTGGAAGTCAATATTATCAGTTGATTCTGGACAATTTTGAGGCTCTCTTTCTAATTCTGATCTATTAGATAGAGATAATGTGCCAAATTTGGTATACAACATCGAAGTTTTGAAACAATTGGAACATTTCAACACTAGTGATACAGAATCAGGTGAATATTCACATAAATTTCAGATAATAAGAGATGCCATATGATTTGATTAAATCTTTTTTTTCAAACCTACTGATAATCAAGACACAAATGTCCTTGGTCAAACAGGGCTGGTAGTAAACAAATTCTTCTGTTTTCTCTTTTAAAATAGCAAAATCAATTTATAAGACACATATTTGAAATCAAGTTCAAACACATGAACAAGACATACACAGCTAATAAGGGAGAAAAGAACATGAATCATACTAAAAATGGAGAGCATAGTCCCAGTTCTCTGATTTACTAAGAAACACATAATCATAACTGAGCCTACTTTCCCTGATCTTTTTGTAAAAGTAATGTTTCATGAATGGTCACCACTGAGGAAAAGCGGTCATAATAATGTAGGTACAAAGTTTTGCGAAAATAGTTAAACTTTCAGAACTAGAATGGTCAACATATTCCTTGATAAGTTCCTGTGAACACTTTGCATAAAAGTGGATGCTTTTCCAAAGACTGGATCATGGGCAGAACAGAAATGTATAGGAAGAAGGAATTCAGGATCCCAAACTCGCCTATTTGAAAAGTGTGTGAAAACGACTCTCAAGATTTCACTACTGAAACCTCGCTTATTTCTACAAAATCATACATAAACAATGGACAGGAAGAACAAACAGGACTCCCACTTCCGGGTAGAAGGCAGCATTGAGCACTTCCGTTGTCAAATGCGGAAGTGCTTGTGAATGACGTGAGATCATAAGCCGGAAGTGACCAATATTAGCCACGTCACAATACTAGTGACCCCACACGGGGGAGACAGGAGTTAAAAGTAACTGTTACTACGGAAAGGTCTACGGTGGACCAGGTTACTTCGTTGAGCGGAGAGCCTTCTTCACTAATTTGGTAAGTACAGTTCTCCTTCAGAGACTTCTAACCATCATTTCCCTCGTTTCCTTTCTTCAGTCATCAGTCACCATCTCGTGTGGACTAACTTTTCACTCTTTGATATACACTGTGACATTTCTGGCTACAAAGGTTCTTTGTAATTCCTTTACCGGAAGTCCCATGAGGTAGTCCCTGCTTATTTTACAAAACACCAAGTATTGTCCAACATATCACATAATCAAAAATGTTATGTCCCTGGAATTGAGAATGTAGCAATTTCCAATGTGTCCGTCTTCAAATTTACTACCATTACTCTCACTTTTATTTAGGTCTAACAATGGTATTTCTATGGGGTTGTACACTTGTTTCATGCCCACAACAAATTTAATGCTGGAATTTACTAATATTTGAAACAGTTAGTATCTGTAGCTATGACTCTCAGTATTGCCCAATGTTCCCTCAATTTATAGGTCATGTTCTGTTACATATAATTACGTATAGATCCCTTGAGCCATAGTTCAAGTAAGAATACAGGAATATCTAGAAATTATTGTCTGAATTTATATGAGTTCAAACGGGTATTTACCTGTTTGAGACCTGCAAAAGTTGGAAAATTTTGAACTATATAGTATAGATATCTACCAGTTAGAAAACATTTTCACAAATATGTTGAACACTTGTCATGAATGAAGTCCCTTGAATGTTGGTCTATGACAAAGAAATTAATGATAAAGATTAATATACTTTGTTGACTTCAGTCCTACTGTTACAATTTTGAGATTTCTCCTTATTCCTTTCAAATACAATTGTTGCCTGATTATTTGCCTGCGATTAAACTGGTAAAATACAGCTGGATACAAATTCATGAGTTTTACCACTAGAATACCTTCTTTCATAGTGTATCTTAGGTTTGCTAATTCAGTCTCAGTGGATGTCATTTTAATCAACAAGACAGGTAATTCATTATTGTCCATGTCCTATTTTTTAATACAGAGCCATTTCCTGTCCCTTGAAAATTTTTTAACATCACCTGAAACATTTCCACAATTTATAATAATATGCACAATATAAATGGAGTTCTCTAAGTCCTTTCGATGAATAAATTTTGTTTTTGCTGTCGAGTATGATTTTGGCTCATAAATATGTTAGAGATAAGTCTAGGCCCTTTTTAACAGTTAAAAAGGATGGGGAAGATTTACATTGGTTTGTTCCTTAATTCTTTTGAATTGGTGCTTTCTTAGAAATCCATATGTAAATGTGGAAGGTATGTGAGTCACTGAAAGGGAATCATCTTTCTCAAGTCAGTGTGTATTGAAGTCTTGAAATTTGTCAAGGAATTCCTGATGCTGAGTAAATTGGATACACTATTGGAAATAAGATCTTCCTAGCAAACTATTAAAAATGTTTTACCATTGATTTCGTGAGAACATGATTTATTTGTGATTAATTTATGCATGTGTACCCGAGAAAGTAAGACACACACTGGTGATACTTGTTTTTCTGAAAGCACAAAAACAAAAAGTCAAAAAACCTTCATTCATATTTGACAATAATAAGAAATACCAGTAGGTATTATAAGCCACTTATTACTCTGTCACTCTAATTAGATTCATGTAGTTTCTCAGGTGTCTTCTCTTAATGTTTAACCTTAGAAATATAACGTTCCTTTGGAATGAGTTACATGCAATGAATTGATTGTTGGCAGCAATGATTATGCTGGGAAAATCAATTATCTATATTCTGCAGTGTATTAATATAAGATAGTTGAACAAACTATGGAAGCAA
>NW_025959851.1:165850-204916 GCF_023159225.1 Perognathus longimembris pacificus | reverse complement strand
AGGTGTTCAATCCAGACAGCTACGAGAAACACAACAATTACAATAACAAAGAAGGTACCAAATACACAGGCCTGAGAAAATAACAAGTTACTAGTAGGTTTTGGAGATCTCCCAAGTTGTCCCCCTACCTCCTGCGATGATGCAGAAGGAGTGGACTGAAGTTCAAGGTGGGCGGACTGAGCCTCGGTGAGGAGACCCTCTTGGTCAGTGCCGGCTAGGAACCGGACTGATTTGCACCCTACAAGTATCAAGACGGGGTTCCAGGGGTCCCCCTTCAAGGATGGAGGACCTGGGACGTCTCCCAGTTCCCCCAGGGTTGTCGATGAGCGCGTCCGCTCGACAGGCCCCTAAAAAAAAAATGAAAAAAGAAAAAAGTACAAGGTGGAAAGGCCGGCTTCCTGCAAGAAAATGAAAGTGAAACACACACAGAGACAAGGGACAAGACAAGACAAATTAACAGCGCTGTTTCTTACCTTCGGGGTCTGGGGTCTCGGGGGTCTTTGGGGATCCCGGACAAGCCCCCAACTGTTGTGCCCAAGCCCTAGAAGACCACCAAGAGACCACCGAGAGCCAGACGTTCCGAAATGCAAAGCAAGGCAAGGCTTTATTAGGCGAGCTGCAGCCCGGACCTCGTCCTACACACCGACGCAGCGGAGGTTAGGAGGAAGGCCACGAGCAGAGTTTTACATGGGTATTTAAAGGAAAAAATCACAAAGTTACATAAACCAGGTGCAAGCAGGGTTTAGGTGCAGGGACAAATCTGATTGGCTCGGGGCTAGGGGCTTCTAAAATTTGATCAGAGGACATTCCACACGTCTATAATTGGTTGGCGGACATTCCAAGGCGGTCAGTGTGACCGGAACGTTCCCAAACCAGTTGGGCCATCTGGGAAATGGGTTTTATGACCTATTGGTTTCGGCGTAAACATCCGCACAAACAATCTTATTCCTGGAATCTGTACAATGCCTGGCTAGTTTCATCATAAACAAGTCATTTGCTGGTTTTTACGTATGTGCTGGGTTGTTCTTAGCTTAACACAAACAACAAGATGGTTGCTATTTCTCTTAAGATGGAGTTTATGCTATTTCTTTTAAGATGGAGTTGTCTTAGCCCTTCAGGTCCCCTTGTAAAGGAAGGAGAGATTCAGGACTCCTCTGTACCTAGGGATGATTTTAAGTATGGTGTCTTCATAGCTCTCAAGTGGTTGTTGAGAAAGAAATTTTTAGGAGCCAAAACACAGTCATCTCCTTTGAAGTATCCATTTAGTAGTGCTTTCATTCCAACATCATTGGATCAAACAAAACCAGTGCCTAGTCATACTGTTACTTAGATTTTACTTTGCAATACTCAAGATGGAGTGAACGAGAGGGTTATTATGTCATCCCCATCAAACCAGTTCACTATAGGAAAAATTAACACCAGAAATCATAATGGAGTTTTCCTTTAGACAGAAAAGAGGAAATACAGCTTCTCCCCCGATTTGTACATGTCAACCACATATGGTTCCATCCTTGATAATGGACTCTAAGAGTATCACTGGCTGCAATTGTACTATTGCAAAATGACGCAAATGGGGAGGGCTGGAGGGAAAAGCAGAGGACATGAAATGTGTCACAGTTGGCATTTCCTTATCCCAACATTGGTGTAAACGCTATTGGGTGTCCATTACCCATCATACAAGACAAAGAAATAGAGTTCCATGTAAATTTTAATTGATGTGCCTGTCTTGTGGTTCCCTGCACTTGTCGAGAATATTTTACACACCACTATTTGAAGAAAAAATATGTGACTTTTTTGTAACTTGGTACACATTGAATTTTACAATATATAAAGTCACTTTGTGTTGTATTTCCTCTGTCCCTGACTTTTAGTAGTCACAGACATATTTCCTAGCGTTTCATGTAAATGACCAACTTTACCGACCTTGAGATATCCCATATAAATCATCTCCCTTAGAAGAGGAGAGAAAAATCTTACTAGAGTCACTTTATTTTAGGCTGGCTTTGGGAATTTAGGGAACTCCCTCCAAGACTGTGATGGGGACCCCGTGACCCAGAGATTTCCCAGCGTCAACTTTTGCATAAGTCTTTTGACAAATCCTCTAGTGGTGTTTGGTTTGTGTTTCATGCACTGACCTAAAATGGTCAGTGAGTGCTGGGTTGGTGACATGGTGACTTGGACACAAGTTTACACCCCTGCTAGAAAAAAGAGGCAAGATGTCATCCCTTCTTTTGGGACCTCGTGGGTCAGGTTTTGTCTCGGTAGGCATTCTGTCATTACACTTGTCTCTTGGTTTTGTTGTTTCCTACTGTCTATTTCAGGGACTTAGATTGTCTCTAACTCTTCCTAATATCAACAGGTCATCTGTGTTCCTTGAAGGCACTGCCAGATGGCCTCATCAGGGTGTCATCTTGAGCATAGAGATATCCAGAGTGGAACATCCTTAGGAGATGATACAGGGCACAGTGTTCTTTCTGTCACCCTGGCAGTCAACTTGTCAATGCCAGTCTTGCATTCCGTAGAAGAATATTGTTGAGCCTTACTTAGAAATTCACTTAGAAATCTCATGACCCTGTGCAGCGGATGAATAACACTTTCTATAGTACAAACTGAGTTTCATTTTTACCTATTTGAACTGACACTACAGATTTTTATGTCAAGCAAACGATACTGAATATTTGATATCAATGTACTAAGTAGTGTCCAAGTAAAAACACAGATTTTTAAATATGAAATGTATTTTTATGATTTTCCTTGCTTCCCATGAAGTACCAATTCCTTTTCATCTTCCCTCTCACTGCTTTCATGGTTCCTTACTGCTATGTCCCACCCAGTCTCCCTTGTTCTCATCCTTCCTTCCTTTCTGCTTTCATTCCTTCCTGATTTCTTTTCTTCCCTCCTTTTCTCTGTTTGTCACTCTCTCTTTCCCCAGGATTCCTTTCGGGTCCTTCTTTCTCCATACTTCCACCTATAACTGCATCCCTCACACTGTTGATACCAACCACAATCCATCTGTCCCTGCCTCCTTGCCTGCCTGCATTGCTTCCCTCCTTGCTACCTTCTCTCCTGTCTTCTTTCCTGAATTCTTGTCTTCCTGTGCTTCATCACTCCATCCCTTTTCTTTATATCATTCATTGCTTCTCTCTCCTTTCTCTAGTTCCACAACTTTCCTTCTTACTTGGTAACTTCCTTAGCTCCGGATTTTTGGTATATCACCTCTTATCTTTTTTTAATCGTAATTTCATCATCGTTGGGAACACTGTGGCTACTTGCTACTACGATTCTGTTGTAGAGTATGCTGTTGCCATGTGGCACAAAGGACATACTCATGTCTAATATGCTTTGGTCATTATGCACTTCCTGTTTAATATTGGTAACCCAAGACGACCAGGATGAGGACAAATTGATCATCATTGTGCAACACATGCATGCATGTAGATGCCAGTTATATGAATAGTGGAGCTGGAAGTAAACAAAGCTCCTTGAGGGGAATAGATAGAAATGGGAAAATGGCCAATTGTTCACCCATGTTTGCCTAAGTTTCATATATCGTTTGGAACACGTCTTAGTCAGTTTCAAATTGAAACACATGTTTGTTTGTTGATCTCTTTCACTAAGGTAGGTGTGACTGGAGTAACTAGCTCATTTGTCGCCACGGGTAGTGAGTCATTTCCATTTGAATATAACCCATTATTTATGCTATAGTTTAACTTGAACTAATGGTCAATTGGCAATGATGCTAACCTCTTAGATAAATGCATGGAAATGCCTTGAGAAGTTTGGGTTTTTACAGCCCAAGTGGTAGTCTCAACATATTGATGTCTGAAAACATGAGATGAAGCGCATCCCACTGTTGAAATAAAGCAACATTTAGTTTTATTTGCCATTGGCCTATAAGAAACAATACAGTTGAATGACCCTTCATTGCTTGAATAAAGCTGGGCAGAGTCTTTATTCATTATAACAATACACATCGAAATTAATTTTCCTCCCAACTCTGGCACTGGCTTGGGATATTACTCTCTTTCTGTTCCTTGTAAACTGGTGCTATTATATGATGATATTCTGAAAATGCTGCGGCAGATATTTCGCGTGTGGTGGCATTGGAGCACAGTTGATTGGATGCTGTCACTAGCATGCTTGAATGTGGCGATTCGTACGCCATAAAATAAGAATATCCAATTGGAATAGCTGAAGTTGGCATCATCTCTCTGAAATTTTCGTTTGATAATCGGTGTGATTTTTGATATTGAGAATTATAACTTTTATCAAAATTCACAAAGCAGTCATGTGCCTGGAGGTAGCTGTTGTTTGACAGCACATGAAGTGTGGTCAAATGACTAGACAGGGCTCCCTGATCCATAAACTTTTTGTGTGAATGTCTGACGGAAGAATCTCTGACAGGATTGTCATTTTTGAGTAAATGTGCTGCAGTTGCCAGCATGTGCGTGCCAGATGGCTGGGGTCAGTACTGTGCAGGTAGAAGAACAGAGATCCAGTCCTGAACTTCCTCAGAGGAAGTTGCTCAGAGGAGACTTGAACCTGATTTTTGCTGCAGGTTGTTGGGGGATAGGCTTGAGGTTGGGGGCAGGATGGAGCCGCCCGAAAATTTTTTTGTGGGGCCAGGTGCTGGCTCCTCTGCCAGTTTACTGAAATCTGGTGGCCACAGTCATTCAAAGTAGATCTGAAATTTGTAACACAATGCTTCCCGTTTTTACAATGGGGACAAATTTTACTCATAGTTCTTCTCCTTTTCTGATTAGGTCAGTGAGCCATTAAGTGGTCCATTTGTCTTCAGGAAAAAACAGATGCCGGGAATCCCAGCAGTACATAGATGTCCCCGTCGCCTTCTCCCCATACAGTGCATGTGTAAGAACTCTGTCACAGTCAGCCCTTGGAGCCCTGCAGCCAGCGTGAGGCCCTGAACATACGATGGCCCAATGTCTGCACAAAGTCGAATATAGTCATTTATTCCTCCTTTTTTCTTAGAAGGCCTGACGGCTGCTTGGCAATTTGGGCATAAAGTTTTAGTAGCCAAGGTTTCAAGAATGACTTCAGTGTGCTGGGAATATGGCCTATTGGCAAGTGTGCTTGCCTCATATACATGAAGCCCTGGGTTCTATTCTCTAGCACCACATATATAGAAAATGGCCAGAAGTGGCGCTGTGGCTCAAGTAGCAGAGTGCTAGCTTAGAGCAACAAGAAGCCAGGGACAGTGCTCAGGCCTTAAGTTGAAGACCCAGGATTGGCCAAGGAATAAATAAATAGATAAGAATGACTTGAGTAAACGGCACTGTAGGGCCATATTGAACACAAGCATTCTTTAGATCTCTTATTGGTTGAAATGGCAAAGCCTGATGAACCCTTTTGTTATCTTCATCCTGCCTGTCAGGGAATAAATGAAAACCAGGGAATGTCCTCCCTTCTTGAGCAGCCTGAGCCAAGGAAGTGTGCCACGCTTACGGCTAGGAGGACCAGGAGCCTTTACCAGCACACGCTGAGACGGTACTAGCTGTGAGACTCTATCAGGTGGAGGTTGTGGTGGGAAAGGATCAAAGACAGCCAGGATTCTGGGCAGAGCCCACAAGTCTCTCCCTTTACAGGAGATTGCTGTTTTGGATGATATTGTGATTCCAAAATTTTCTCCACATGGGTCAATCTGTCTTTACTAGGCTCATTACATAATTTTTCCTCAGTGTCTGAGCCATCTTAGTCTTCCTTTTATCTAGCCCAATGGGTTGAGATCTATTTAATTTTCTCAGCTCTTCCCATACAGCTGCATAAGCTTGGGGGTTGGGTGATGCTCATCAAGTCCCTGTTCAGTTTCTCTGATCAACTGTTTGAACCCAATCCGTTCATGTCTACAATGGCATTATTTGTAACGGATTCAGATTACGACCATAACCTACTTCATGCCACACTACTTCCTCTTTTGTTCTTGTTTATTTTATTTTCTCCTTTATTGTCAGAGTGATGGACCGAAAGATTAGAGGTTCATAAGTGAGTCAGTAAGTATATATCTCGTTCATCATTTTCCTCCTCCATCACCCCCCCTTCCAAATCCTTTGTCTCTTTCCCCCTGAGTAATTGTAGAATTGGTTTACACAAATGTTTGTGTAAATTTTGCTTTTGGAGGCATTTGTACTTTTATCCTTTTGCCCTTGATTTCTGCATAACCTGTCCCTTTACTAGTGTTTATACAAGAATCAAATTATTTACTCTTTTCTTTCACTAATTTGTGGGGCAACTGTATATACAAGTTTGTCTGACCAAGATGAATTTAGCCAAGCTAATATTGATTGAATGGTTCCAGTAATATAATGAATTATGTACTTGCCAACCACAAAACTGCAAGGGGATCACCAGTACCCAAGGTGTGTACAATTATGTGTGGAGACTGTGTAAACGAATCAAGGAACTCTTCCCTTGAGATTTCCTTTTTCATTTTAGCTCAATATTTTTCAACCATGAACTATCTATTATGATCTCCAAATTGTTTTCCTAAAATCAACAACTTTTCCCACTGCACATATAGGTCCCCTTGTAAAGGAAGGAGAGATTCAGGACTCCTCTGTACCTAGGGATGATTTTAAGTATGATGTCTTCATAGCTCTCAAGTGGTTGTTGAGAAAGAAATTTTTAGGAGCCCAAACTAAATGTCTACAACAGAACACAGTCATCTCTTTTGAAGTATCCATTTAGTAGTGCTTTCATTCCAACATCATTGGATCAAACAAAACCAGTGCCTAGTCATACTGTTACTTAGATTTTACTTTGCAATACTCAAGATGGAGTGAACGAGAGGGTTATTATGTCATCCCCATCAAACCAGTTCACTATAGGAAAAATTAACACCAGAAATCATAATGGAGTTTTCCTTTAGACAGAAAAGAGGAAATACAGCTTCTCCCCCGATTTGTACATGTCAAACCACATATGGTTCCATCCTTGATAATGGACTCTAAGAGTATCACTGACTGCAATTGTACTATTGCAAAATGACGCAAATGGGGAGGGCTGGAGGGAAAAGCAGAGGACATGAAATGTGTCACAGTTGGCATTTCCTTATCCCAACATTGTGTAAACGCTATTGGGTGTCCATTACCCACCATACAAGACAAAGAAATAGAGTTTTATGTAAATTTTAATTGATGTGCCTGTCTTGTGGTTCCCTGCACTGGTCGAGAATATTTTACACACCACTATTTGAAGAAAAAATATGTGACTTTTTGTAAGTTGGTACACATAGAATTTTACAATATATAAAGTCACTTTGTGTTGTATTTCTTCTGTCCCTGACTTTTACTAGTCACAGACATATTTCCTAGCGTTTCATGTAAATGACCAACTTTACCGAGCTTGAGATATTCCATATAAATCATTTCCCTTAGAAGAGGAGAGAAAAATCTTACTAGAGTCACTTTATTTTAGGCTGGCTTTGGGAATTTAGGGAACTACCTCCAAGACTGTGATGGGGACCCCCGTGACTCAGAGATTTCCCAGCGTCAACTTTTGCATAAGTCTTTTGACAAATCCTCTAGTGGTGTTTGGTTTGTGTTTCATGCACTGACCTAAAATGGTCAGTGAGTGCTGGGTTGGTGACATGGTGACTTGGACACAAGTTTACACCCCTGCTTGAAAAAAGAGGCAAGATGTCATCCCTTCTTTTGGGACCTCGTGGGTCAGGTTTTTGTCTCGGTAGGCATTCTGTCATTACACTTGTCTCTTGGTTTTGTTGTTTCCTACTGTCTATTTCAGGGACTTAGATTGTCTCTAACTCTTCCTAATATCAACAGGTCATCTGTGTTCCTAAAGGCACTGCCAGATGGCCTCATCAGGGTGTCATCTGGAGCATAGAGATATCCAGAGTGGAACATCCTTAGGAGATGATACAGGGCACAGTGTTCTTTCTGTCACCCTGGCAGTCAACTTGTAAATGCCAGTCTTGCATTCCGTAGAAGAATATTGTTGAGCCTTACTTAGAAATTCACTTAGAAAGCTCATGACCCTGTGTAGCGGATGAATACATTTTCTATAGTACAAACTGAGTTTCATTTTTACCTATTTGAAATGACACTACAGATTTTTATGTCAAGCAAACGATACTGAATATTTGATATCAATGTACTAAGTAGTGTCCAAGTAAAAACACAGCTTTATAAATATAAAATGTATTTTTATGATTTTCCTTGCTTCCCATGAAGTACCAATTCCTTTTCATCTTCCCTCTCACTGCTTTCATGGTTCCTTACTGCTATGTCCCACCCAGTCTCCCTTGTTCTCATCCTTCCTTCCTTTCTGCTTTCATTCCTTCCTGATTTCTTTTCTTCCCTCCTTATCTCTGTTTGTCACTCTCTCTTTCCCCAGGATTCCTTTCGGGTCCTTCTTTCTCCATACTTCCACCTATAACTGCATCACTCACACTGTTGATACCAACCACAATCCATCTGTCCCTGCCTCCTTGCCTGCCTGCATTGCTTCCCTCCTTGCTACCTTCTCTCCTGTCTTCTTTCCTGAATTCTTGTCTTCCTGTGCTTCATCACTCCATCCCTTTTCTTTATATCATTCATTGCTTCTCTCTCCTTTCTCTAGTTCCACAACTTTCCTTCTTACTTGGTACCTTCCTTAGCTCCGGATTTTTGGTATAACACCTCTTATCTTTTTTTAATCGTAATTTCATCATCGTTGGGAACACTGTGGCTACTTGCTACTACGATTCTGTTGTAGAGTATGCTGTTGCCATGTGGCACAAAGGACATACTCATGTCTAATATGCTTGGTCATTATGCACTTCCTGTTTAATATTGGTAACCCAAGACGACCAGGATGAGGACAAATTGATCATCATTGTGCAACACATGCATGCATGTAGATGCCAATTATATGAATAGTGGAGCTGGAAGTAAACAAGGCTCCTTGAGGGGAATGGATAGAAATGGGAAAATGGCCAATTGTTCACCCATGTTTGCCTAAGTTTCATATATCCTTTGGAACACGTCTTAGTCAGTTTCAAATTGAAACACATGTTTGTTTGTTGATCTCTTTCACTAAGGTAGGTGTGACTGGAGTAACTAGCTCATTTGTCGCCCCGGGTAGTGAGTCATTTCCATTTGAATATAACCCATTATTTATGCTATAGTTTAATTTGAACTAATGGTCAATTGGCAATGATGCTAACCTCTTAGATAAATGCATGGAAATGCCTTGAGAAGTTTGGGTTTTTACAGCCCAAGTGGTAGTCTCAACATATTGATGTCTGAAAACAAGAGATGAAGCGCATCCCACTGTTGAAATAAAGCAACATTTTAGTTTTATTTGCCATTGGCCTATAAGAAACAATACAGTTGAATGACCCTTCATTGCTTGAATAAAGCTGGGCAGAGTCTTTATTCATTATAACAATACACATCGAAATTAATTTTCCTCCCAACTCTGGCACTGGCTTGGGATATTACTCTCTTTCTGTTCCTTGTAAACTGGTGCTATTATATGATGATATTTTGAAAATGCTGCGGCAGATATTTTCGCGTGTGGTGGCATTGGAGCACAGTTGATTGGATGCTGTCACTAGCATGCTTGAATGTGGCGATTCGTACGCCATAAAATAAGAATATCCAATTGGAATAGCTGAAGTTGGCATCCTCTCTCTGAAATTATCGTTTGAAAATCGGTGTGATTTTTGATATTGAGAATTATATCTTTTATCAAAATTCACAAAGCAGTCATGTGCCTGGAGGTAGCTGTTGTTTGACAGCACATGAAGTGTGGTCAAATGACTAGACATGGCTCCCTGATCCATAAACTTTTTGTGTGAATGTCTGACGGAAGAATTTCTGACAGGATTGTCATTTTTGAGTAAATGTGCTGCAGTTGCCAGCATGTGCGTGCCAGATGGCTGGGGTCTATGAGACAGCAGTGAACTTCGTGATGTTGAAAGGATTCCTTCAGTAGTAGTGTCAGAGACTAAATCTGTTTTGGGATTACTGGCATTACCCTCATGTCCCAGGTGCAGTTGTTCATCCAGCTGCACAGGCAATGATTCACTTGTTACAGAAAACTTTTTAATCCTGACTTTTCGTCTTATTCTTGCTAACAGTTCAGGACATCCTTGTTTGAAATTTGGATTCTGGTAGCACAGAAACTAAAACAAAAGGAGAAAGTTACTTGGAGTCATTTGAAGCAGAGAGACTCAGAGCCAAACCTAGCCAAAGGAGATGAATTACCATTTACTCTCAATGGCAAAGGAGTCAATTGACGCATAAATACTTTAACTATATGCAGGGCTTAGTAGAAGAGAAACAGATAAATACAACAATGTTCTGAACCAATGGATCTGCCACGTTGAACACAGAGAATCTGTTATGTGGTTTTGTACACAGTCCAAATGTGTAATTCTAATTGGCTAGCGATATTTCTGTAAATTCTAATGGTGAAGTCAAAATTTGTCCTTTACGAAGTGAACCTTTCTTTCCGTTACATTTTGTTTGGCCAGTCCTGGGCCTGGGACTCAGGGTCTAAGCACCGTGCCTGTCTTCTTCCCGCTCAAGGCTAGCACTCTGCCACCTGAGCCACAGCGACCCTTCTAGCCGTTTTCCACATATATGTGGTGCTGGGGAATTGAACTGAGAGCTTCTTGTGTAGGAGGCAAGCACTCTTGACATAGGCCATATTCCCAGCCCTTTCCGTTACATTTGAAAGTAATTTGAGCTTTGGTATTTCTCTAGTTCACTGATAGAAGAAACAGGTGTACCAAGAGAGGTATGCATAGCTATGTAAGGGAAAAGAAAATTGAAATTACCTTCCTTAAAGACGAGCCTTCCTCTTCCTCAGTCAAGAAGTCAAGCAGAGAAGCAGAACGATCAAATTGGTGATGAAGTTTACTGAACCCGTACAGATTCAGCTGTCGAATTACACTTTTCATGCTGTTCGTTTCAAATATCTTGAAAGGATATTTCCGTCCCAAAATTTCTTCTTTAAATAGATCTTCATTAATCACAACAGAAGTTCCCTCCTCACCCCACCAAATTGACTTGAATTTGTCACATTCTACTATTGTCCAAAGCTTTCTGGGAAAAGTCAGGGAAAGAAAATCAGGGTCTGGAACCGATTCCAAGTCACAATCCTGGGATGGTAGTCCTTGGACCCAAGATGCCTGACACAAACCTTGAAAAGCCAATTCCTCAACCACAGACCTTAATGCCGCCTCCTCTACGAGTGAGGGTTCCCACCAGGAGGGTAGGTTGGAGGTCTCTGAACCTGTACAGCTCTGTTGGAACGTATTAGGCACATTTGAAAAATGTTCCTTCATGTCAGTTTCCTGCATGTTCAAGTCCTCATCCCATCTGCAGAGTAGGGTACACTGCAGCTTAAGGAGTCCTAGAGGGTAGCTATGTCTGCTCAAGTAGGTCTAGCACACAGCTAGACCATAATGAGCATTCTGTGACATCACAAAAACGTCTTTGGTCTCCTACCATGTGCTAGGTAACCAGTCAGAAGCTTTCCTAGAAACTCTGATGCTAATCCTTTTATCCTAAATTGGAGACTGAATTTTCCTCTGTGGATAATGTGTGTACCTATGAGTCCAATAGAATCCTGCACATTGACATGGGAATCAATCAGCTGGTCAGACTCTGCTACGCCTAAAAGTTATTTTTTGGCATTCACTGCCTCTTGCCTGTCTAGCTTAATGTCCAGAGCTGAGGGCTGCGTACTTGCGCTTCCCCAAATGTGATGGAAGTTGATGACAGATCTGTTATATTAACATGAGTCTTCCAACAATGAGCATGTTAGTCAGTGTTTCATAATGACAGGGACAATGTACAAGTCCTGTCTGAAAACATGATTATGAAAATATTCCTGAAAATTCAGTTGCTGACATTATTAGGGTTGGCAATTTTCACTGTATGGGATGATCTCACAGAAAGAGCTAAAGCTGGCACAAGGAATGCCTGTGACACTATATCTGCAGGAAGGGAAGCTACAGATAAAAGCACAATACTTTGATGTTGTCATCTCACAAGTGGATGCGAGTATAAAATGGATAAACTGTAGATATCCTACAATGCTGCAACTCATCTTCTGTGAAATTATCTGCCATTTTTTTTCTATTTCAATTAACTTAGAGAGGTGAAGAAATAAAATTGTTTCAGATGGAAACCTGTGAGATAATGTGCATGGTTTCATTTTCATTTCTCATCTATTTACTAATGGACTCTTCAATACTGCATACAGAATAATGAGCCCCAAGCCTTGAGGTAAAAGCAGTGCAAGTGTAAACATAGGGTCCTATTCCAGCCATAGCAACTGCAAGCCATTCTTTTATTTATTTATTTATTTATTTTTTGCCAGTCCTGGGCCTTGGACTCAAGGCCTGAGCACTGTCCCTGGCTTCTTCCCGCTCAAGCTAGCACTCTGCCACTTGAGCTACAGTGCCGCTTCTGGCTGTTTTCTGTATATGTGGTGCTGGGGAATCGAACCTAGGGCCTCCTGTATCCGAGGCCGGCTCTCTTGCCACTAGGCTATATCCCCAGCCCCACAAGAGTTTCTTGGATATAATAAAACCTAGGTTTCATTGTGATAGGTCCAGAGCACTGAAAATGACATATTATTACAATTCCACAGTTACAGCAGGCTGAGAAATAAGAACTGCTGTTGAAATGTAGAAGCTACTTGACAGCCATGAGTGAATGTGGGGGTGTTTAGTCTCCCAAGCTCTCGTGTACTGCGGAGTGTTGGGAAAAAACGCCCCTCCCTGATGAGCCAAGAAGAGGAAAAGAGGCAGACAGACTTCTATCCCAGCCCCACTTTCCTCAGAGGACAAACAGACAGTCTGGGAACCAAGTCAATGCTAAGACTCATTTAATGGTAGAAAGAGCTGCACTTTTAAATGGGTGGGAGGGCGGCGGAAGGGAGGAGTAGAATCGCCTATTAATGATACAAAGCACCTGGGGCGGAGTGGCCCACAAGTAATGATTTGCAGGTCCTTTACCTAAAAGCTCACCTACACACAACCACAAACAAGCAGAAATACACAGACATTCACACCCCTAGATCAACAAGATCTCCCAAATCCACATGCATAGATAGTGGAACTATGACATCCCATTGAACAGAGGGAGACTTAGCCTCAGCAAGGATTTCTGACACCCTTTCCTGGAACTCCTGGGGTCCAGTTGAGGAAAACTCACCTACACACAACCACAAACAAGCAGAAATACACACACATTCACTCCGCTAGTTCAACAAGATCTCCCAAATCCAAAAGCATAGACAGTGGAACTATGACATCCCATTGAACAGAGGGAGACTTAGCCTCAGCAAGGATTTCTGACACCCTTTCCTGGAACTCCTGGGGTCCAGTTGAGGAAAACTCCTCCTAAGGGTTTCCTCTGTTTGTTGGCCAATCTTTTTTTTTTTTTTTTTTTTTTTTTTTTGGCCAGTCGTGGGCCTTGGACTCAGGGCCTGAGCACTGTCCCTGGCTTCTTCCCGCTCAAGGCTAGCACTCTGCCACTTGAGCCACAGCGCCGCTTCTGGCCGTTTTCTGTATATGTGGTGCTGGGGAATCGAACCTAGGGCCTCGTGTATCCGAGGCAGGCACTCTTGCCACTAGGCTATATCCCCAGCCCTGTTGGCCAATCTTAAGCACTTTGTCATGAGTTTCTCCTTCCCTGATTAGAAAACTCTTGGATTGTATTGTTCCTCCAACTACTCCTGAGATATGCTTTCACAATCTTAGGCATTCAATTGAATTTTGGGGAAGCCGATTAGAGTTTTATATTTGCTAATCTGATCCGGTGTTGTAGTGATATCCATGATATGAACAGAGTGGCAAATTTTTCTGAATTGTTCTTGCAATTGATTGATTAATTGATCTCTAACCCCATATACCCCTGAAATCCCAAAAATAAAGCATATGTCTTCTTCTCAAAAAAACACGTCTCCCATATCCTTTCTTCATTGCAGTTACCATTTGTCCCACATCTGTCCCCCCAACGTGGGACATGGCATTTGATCCAAAGGAGATCCAGGAAACTACGTTGTGAACTCTCAAGGGGAACTAAGGGACATTTTTAATCACAAGAGATAGCGAATCTGTGTAGCGAGCTCTCCAGAAGAACTGAAAACATTATGGGGATATGGGACAAGCTTAAGGTGCTTCTTTGTCTAATCTTATCCACCAGGTTCTGAAACGTAAATGGGCTATGATCTCGCATTCGGAAATACATGAGTGCATGCAGGAGGTAAGGGAGTATAATCTTTTATTCCCAGAGGAAACGATTTTAGAAGATTAGAGGAGGATTTTAGACTTAGAAGCCTGGAAGCGAGTAAAGAGTAATGCAGAAATGGCATATGGTGTGGTGACAATGTTCCAGCTCCATTGAGGTCTATTTGGGCCTTAATGCATGCAGCTCTCCATATGATTTCTCACAATGCTGTCATAACATCAGCTGCTGAACTAGTGGCTAATATGGGGAAAGCAAGGAATACTTATAATCTTCAAGAGGTGGCAAAACCACGAAGTGGACCACAGGTAACAGTTCAAACTATACCTGAGCAATCTCCTGTCAGATCTGTTACAAAAAATTTAAACATTCTTCGGCGTCTGTATATGATCCTTCAGAGAATGACGCTAATTTAGGCAGTTCAGCAGCACAGTGGGAGCTCTACATAGGTTATTGAGTCCCTGCAGGTCCCCATCAGGAAGTAGAAAGTGACAAACAATAGATTTCCTCCTCAGGGCCCCTTGACATTTCTTATTGTAATTCATATGATTCTGTTTCCCTCACTTGTTTTCTTGCTCTTCCTGTCATTCAACCCTGTCCAATGGAGGTGTAGCTCAGCCCCCTCATGATGTATATTGACCTGATTCACTTAAATTAGGAAAGTTGTAATACGGGGCTCACAGATGGCTCTGTTCCAGTGAAGTGAGTTTCCATATCATCTTTTCTTTACAACCAGTCACTAGCAGGGGAGCTGCCGCATCACTTTGAGTTTTATTTCTTAGGTCCCTTACATTTAGTACTAACAGACAAATAGCCTCGCCATTCATCTAAATGACCATATTTACCGACCTTGAGGCATCACATATAACTCATTTTCCTTAAGAGAGAATAGAAAATTCTTACTAGAGTCACGATATTTGAAGTTGGCTTTGGGAACTTATTGAACACGCCCAAGACTGAGATGGGGACCCCCGTGACCCAGAGTCTTCCAGACTCAACTTTTGCATAAGTCTGTTATAAAATCCTCTACTAGTTAGTGCTTTGTGTTTTATGTACTGACTGAAACAGGTCAGTGAGTGTTGGGTAGGTGATGTGGTGACTTGGACACAAGTATACACCCTTAACTGGAAAAAGTTCAAGAGTTCATCCCTTCTTTTGGTCACTGGAGGGTCAGGTTTTGTCTCTGTGGGCACTGTCATTAAACTTGTCTCATGGTTTTGTTGTTTCTTACTGTCTATTTGGGGGCGGTAGATTTTCTCTAACTCTTTCCATTATCAAGCAAGTCTTCTATGTTCCTTGAAGGCATTGCCAGTTGGTCTCAGCAGGGTGTCTTCTGGAGGATAGAAATATCCAGAGGGGAGGATCACCATGAGATGTTTCAGGGCACAGTGTTCTTTCTGTCACTCTGGGAGTCAACTTGTCAATGCCTGTCTTGCATTCCGTAGAAGATATTTTTGTGAATTATTTAGAAATACACTTAGAAACCTAATGACCTGGTGCAGCTCAAAAATAATATTTTCTATAGTAGAAACTGAGTTTCATTTTTTCCTATTGGAAATGACACTACAGCATTGTTTGTCAGATCAATTATATTGAATATCTCATATCAGTGTACTAAGTAGTGTCCAAGTAGAGCACAGCTTTATTAATTCCCTATGAATTTTTATGAATTTCCTTGCTTCCCACCAGATATCCTTTCTTTTTCATCTGACCTGTCAATGCTTTCATATTGCCTTGCTTCTATCTCCAACCCAAGTCTCCCTTGCTCTCATCTTTCCATCCTTTCTGCAATCATTCCTTCCTGCTACCTTTTCTTCCTTCCTTATCTCCCTTCATCTCTCTCCTTCCCCAGGCTTACCTTCAGATCCTCTTCCTCCATACTTCCTCCATTAACTCTGTCCCAGCCACTGTCCATAGAAACCACAATCCACCTCTCCCTGCCTCCTTCCCTGCCTACATTCCTTCCCTCATTGCTACCTTCCCTCCTGTCTTCCTTGGCTTCATCACCGCTCTCTTTTCTTTCTATCATTCATTCCTTCCCTCTCTTTCTTACCTTCCATAACTTTCCTTCCTATTTTTACCTTACTTAGCTCTTGATTTATGGTACATTACCTTTTATCTTTCTTTGTCTCCTTTTTTTCTTCACCATTATGAACACTGTGGCAACTTGCTACTACTAATCTGTTGTGGAGCACTCTTTTCCCATGTCGCAAAAAGGACATACTCATGTCTAAGATATAGTTTGGTCATTGTGCACATCCTGTTTTATATAGGTTACCCACCACAACCAGGATAAGGACAACTTGATCATCATTGTGCTAGACATGCATATGTGTAGAGGGCCAGCTTTATGAACACTGGAGCTAGAAGTAACCAAGGTACCTAGAAGGGACTGGATAGAAATAGGGAAATTGCCAATCGTTCACCCCTGACTTGCCTAAGTTTCATTGCCTTTGGAATACCCCAAGGTCACATTAAGATTGAAGCACATGTTTGTTTGTTGATCTCTTTCACTAAGGTACAAGTACTGGAGTGTTGGGGTTCTGGACCCCCTTTCTCCCCCCACGGGGAGAATGGTAACCACAAACTCTATGAAAGAGCACCCAGCCTGGCCCTCCGCCAGCGGAAGGCCAAAGGCGTGCTCACATGGGCAAACGCTAAGTAGAGGACGGGTTGCTGAAGCTTCCCCTCCCCCCAGTTCCCCCCACATGTTACCGAGGGCGGAGGCGAAAGGAAGGCATCAGGACACGCTGCGGTGGTGGAATGCGTCTCAAAGACTTTAATATGGAAGGGCACTTATATAGAAGTAATGGCGGGAAAGAAAGGGGGCTGGCCAAAGGGTCAGTCATAGGCTAGGGTCACGTTCATCAAGTGACATCACGAAACTTCCCTTTGTGGGCGGGACAATCCCATCATGGTGGCACACACGTGTTCACCTCCCAAGGGGTAGAGGTCAAAAGGTGGGAGGGGCTTCTATTGTCCCAAGGCTGGTGGAAGGGCAGTCTTTCCCAGGCCATAATAATCCCCAACATCTCCCCCTTTTGTTTTTTTCAATAAGCAGGGGATGCTGTAAACACATGGCATGTGTGGGCATAAGGCAAATGCTGACATAAGATCTGTGGGGCCCCTTCCACAAAACTGGGGTGAGGGGTAGGTAAGGGTCCATCCATCTGGCTATGTCCAGAAGTCAGAATCCTCAGCTGGTTTCTGCCAAGTGCAGGAAGGTGCAGACAGCAGCCCTCTTTTGTTGGTGAGGTAGAAGCTGAAACTCTGGCATTCCCGGCAGTTCACAGTAGCTGATAACTCAAACATAAGTGATTAGTAAAACATTCTTTTATATAAACATTGAAGCCAAGGTGTTAAACCTTTGCATTTACCCTTTTAAACATTTCTATCATAAAACATTGGGGTTGAGTGTCAATACCCCTCAGCTTCTATTTTCTTTCCAACGGGACTCCCCAAGTCTAGCAGCAGGGGGAGAGGAAAGGAGAAGCACGGTGCAAAATTCCTTTGGTTTCTTTGTGTGACGCTGTAGGCAGTATTGCCACAGCAAAACATTGAGCCATGAGATGCTCAAGAAGGAATCTAGAAAGCAAACAAGGAAAGGAAGCTTGGTTGCTTCCTACCGTAGGCAGTCCTACTTTCCATGAGCCATGAGATGCTCAAGAAGGAATCTAGAAAGCAGACAAGGAAAGGAAGCTTGGTTGCCTCCTACCGTAGGCAGTCCTACTTTCCATATTTTCATGGGAGAGCAGAAGTCCAACATGGTCCTCCTTTTCCTGGAGAAAACAAGAAAACATTTCTCCAGAGTGGGTGCTCTGGGTTTAATTTTCCAATCTGGAAAAACACATATACTGTACTCCATCCCACACTGATTCGGGATGATTTAAAATTTCTGGATAATTAACATAAGCATAACTAATCCTTAATTAATCCTAGGGAATCCTTAATTAATCCTGGGGAATACCTCCCCCTTTTTTTTTTTTTTTTTTAAATTATGACACCGGCGGCCACCAGGCAGGGAGTATGGATGGAGGTCTCGTCTTCTGTAGCTACTTCCTGCTGTCAAGGGGGCGACGTAAATCAAGGGCCCCTGGTCAGCCTGGCAGTCCGGTGTAGCTGGCAAAAAGTCCCCATCATTACCATGAGTATGGTCACTATGGCCAGAGAGCGCTATGGTTTTCTCCAGCCCCCCCTGAGTCTTTGGCATACCCAGAAGTTTCCAAGGCTGGTGCCTCCAGGGTTCAGGCCTGTGTTAGGGTGACGACTGTGAACGGCAAATTCCCCATTGGTGATCTCAGCAAGAGATGTTATTCTGTCAAAAGACACTTGTGAAAAGGTCAGGCAAAGTATCGACAAGTTCTCAGAGCTGGTTGGCATGAATGGCATAGAACACACCCTGGGCATAAGCCAGGAACAGTTCCCTTTTTGGAGCATAAACCCAATTGTAAGTGAACGAGTAAGAGAAACGACTGAAAGAAGTGGTTAATGATAGAAAACTGGTTTGGCATAGCCAGTCAGAGGCAAAATAAATAAATATATATATACACCTATATACAACTGGCAAAAAAGAAGAAAATGGACAGGAATTATCTCTCTCGATTTCCCGGCTCTGATCCATTTTGAAAGGGTGAAACAAGGCAGCTCCCTTTAGGATAATATGGCACCATTCTCCTCTCACTCCACTCCACCTTTCCGTCTCCTGGACTGGCTAAGTCCCAGGAATTTTAACGTTTGTGGCTGGAATTGCATTTTCCCATCCGCGTTTGAACTCGGGGCCTGAGCACTGTCCATGAGCACTTTCGCTCAAGGCTAGTGCTCTACCACTTGAGTCACGGTGCTGCTTCAGCCTTTTGCTCGCTCTCTGTGGTTGAGCTCTCAATCTGGCTCTTTGCTGTTTAACTGGGAGGTGGGATTTTGGAGAAATTTTTCCTTTTGCCCGGGCTGGCTTTGAACTATCCAGGGAGTCATAGTCCTACAAGCCCTTTTTATTCCCAATTGAGCAACAAGGAAAAAACACAGAGATAATCCATTTGTAACCCGTTGAGAACTGACCAAAAACTGCTTGTGAAGGTTTGGCTATAACACTTAGAAAACATGAGATTTACATGCCATCAACTTGAATCACGCCATTGAATCCCACTGGCAAGTGAAAGAGAACACAGATAAATGACAACCAAGGGCAAAGGGTTAAAGCATTGTGGAATCCTCAGTCTCGGAAGTGGCTGCGTCCCTCATCCCCATTTGGCAAGTTCCATGCCATGCGATGGGAAACTCGAGGCAAAGCTGTAGTGGTATCTCTTGCTCACATCTTGCTCTGGGTTGCCTGTAAAATTTCTATATAGATTGGTTAGGGTGTTCAAATTTTTTCAGCACTTCTGGCTCTGGTATATCGATGCCCTTCTGGTTTAAGCAGGGTGAAAAGACTTTCTTAATCACAAAATTCAAAGACTTTCTTAATCCCAAAATTTTACCTGGCTTGCTGTGACCACTAACATAACTATGGTGATTTAACCTGGAGTAACTGTTAAGATGGAACTATTCACATCCTACTCAAGGCTCATAAATCATTCGAGCAGCTTCCAATGGGAGAGAGAGCAAAGAATCATTAGTAGTGAAACAAGGCAGTTTGGGAACAGAATGTGGTGGCATCTTCCTATCCAGGAGCTGCGACCGTCCATGTGGCTAGAACATCTGTCCACCTGTATCCTATAAAGCAGTATATTAATCCTGGGTCAGGAAAATTGAGGTTAATAGTCACATTTGTATGAAGCAATCTCAATTTCTTGATCTTGAGAGTTTATGAGAACACAGGAGAGAAAATGGGAAGGTAAAATCTTAATTTATGCCAAAGAGTTGTTAAGGCTACATGCACACTTAACTTTTAACACACTGAGTATAAAATAACATGCTGATTTCATACCATTGTGCTTTTACTACATGTTGCATATTTGAACCTTATGGAAACACACTGAATATAAAATAACATACTGGTGAACTTTTACCACATGTTGCATATTTGAACCTTATGGAAATTTTTATAGGCACCTTTATCTCCATCGAACACCGGGATGGAAACCTATTGTTATGCTTTTAAATCTTACCAACAACCACACGCGTGCGCGCGCGCACACACACACACACACACACAAAAATACCTGAGCGCTCTTTAAAATTGCTTTGATTGGCCATTTAAATTTTCTGGAATTCCAGCGGCAAATGATATTAATTTGCCCATAATAGAACCACGTGGTTGAATAAAAAACAAAAGGGAAACCTGTTAATTACACACTCCCAACATGACAATTTTTAAATCACAGTGGACAAGCAAACCCTTTTATCCATCTAGAAAACTCCAGTTGATTTTATCTCTTTGAACTGGTAAACATGGAAGTTCAATCAAATTACCTATTGCTGTATCAAAACTCTTTGTTTTCCTTTCAATATTCCATTTTAGTTTATAATTTGAGGCTTTCCTGTCTCCAACCCCGTCTGCAGCTGACACAGAGAGAAAAGTGCAGGCAAGCACAGCGGGGTGCTTGCCTCTCTCAGCTGCAGCGCAATCGGCCAGCCCAGGCGAGCCTGGGCACGCCCCTCACCTGGGGGGAATGGGTGGGGCCCCGCCTCCAATATGGCGCGCCCCATTGTGCTCCACGTGTGTGTTAAGTCAGAGAAATCAGGATTCAACCAACTCACCCGAATTTCTGAGCTTAACGACCATCGGCGGGCATAAAGCAGTTTGCCGGGCTGCAGCAGCCCACGCACCCCAACTGGGACACCATCCCATGGTCTAAACTGCACGCCACGCTTTTTTTTTTTTTTTTTTTTTTTTTTTAATCCATCCGCGGGCTGGGGCCGCACTGGCTCCAGCCCAGCCATTGTAAATACAAGTCTGGCCAAAGCAGCAGCCATCCCCAACGCTCTGCCGCCGCCATGCCACAGCTTCCCACATGGCGGAACCGCGCTTCCGCCACGCCGTGCTCGGCCGCCGAAATGTTACCGCAAAAGACGCCTGGTGCCACGCGGGCCCCAGCGCACGCAGCTCGCGAACCCGGGCCGCGCAGAGCCCAGTGTACTCAGCTCAGCCCGCGCAAGCCAAACCGCTCCGGCGCTCGGCCACCCACTGCTTCTCAAGCGCCGCTGCGGGTGCCGGGACCGCCGTCTGGCCCGGGGCGCACAGAGCAGAACTAACCGACCCCAGCCCGGGGTCGCATTCCTCTTGCTCTGGCCCCACTGCTCCACTGACATGCTTCCGCGGGAAGCGCGCCCCGCTCCCTCCGCCGCCCGGCGCCAAATCGCCACGGCGGGGCAACTCTCTGGCGCCGCGTCCCGCGAGCCTGTCTTGTCTCCATGCTTCTGCCCCATCTGGATGGGCAGGACCCTCCTCTAAAACCCTACTTAGCAAAATCTGTGGGGATACTGTACCCCGAACTTCTCGGCCGTACAATTCGGTCCCCGTTCGGGCGCCATTTATGTTGGGGTTCTGGACCCCCTTTCTCCCCCCACGGGGAGAATGGTAACCACAAACTCTATGAAAGAGCACCCAGCCTGGCCCTCCGCCAGCGGAAGGCCAAAGGCGTGCTCACATGGGCAAACGCTAAGTAGAGGACGGGTTGCTGAAGCTTCCCCTCCCCCCAGTTCCCCCCACATGTTACCGAGGGCGGAGGCGAAAGGAAGGCATCAGGGACACGCTGCGGTGGTGGAATGCGTCTCAAAGACTTTAATATGGAAGGGCACTTATATAGAAGTAATGGCGGGAAAGAAAGGGGGCTGGCCAAAGGGTCAGTCATAGGCTAGGGGTCACGTTCATCAAGTGACATCACGAAACTTCCCTTTGTGGGCGGGACAATCCCATCATGGTGGCACACACGTGTTCACCTCCCAAGGGGTAGAGGTCAAAAGGTGGGAGGGGCTTCTATTGTCCCAAGGCTGGTGGAAGGGCAGTCTTTCCCAGGCCATAATAATCCCCAACACTGGAGGAATTGGCTCATTTGTGGCCCCAGCTTGTGAGTCATTTGCATTTGAAAATAACCTATTATATGTGCATTAGACCTATATTTCAACCAGTGGTCAATGGGCAATATTGCTAACCTCTTAGATAAATGGATGGAAATGCCTTGAGAAGATTGGGTTTTTACAGCCCAAGAGGTAGTCTCAACATATTGATGTCTGAAAATATGAGAAGAAGCCATCCCCGGGCCATTCCCATTTTATGTTTTGAACCCAAAAATTGTCGGAAGACCAAAAACTCCTTGCTCCCCTTGTGTTTGTAGTTGCTGAGTCACCGACAAAAATTAAAGGAACCAGCATGAGTTGCCAGGATAGAGACAACACTAGCCGGCACTGAAGCCATGATTTTATTTCTCCATTAGTGTCCTGATCTATCACTCCTGGAATAATACATAAGCCCCTCAGTGCAGAGCAGCTGTAACCTAACAATTAGCCAACAGATTCCCTTGGAAGAGGGCCAAGAACTCCTGGATGGAGGGCCTGAATCCCATTTCCGAAGTCAGTACTGTGCAGGTAGAAGAACAGAGATCCAGTCCTGAACTTCCTCAGAGGAAGTTGCTCAGAGGAGACTTGAACCTGATTTTTGCTGCAGGTTGTTAGGGGATAGGCTTGAGGTTGGGGGCAGGATGGAGCCGCCCGAAAATTTTTTTGTGGGGCCAGGTGCTGGCTCCTCTGCCAGTTTACTGAAATCTGGTGGCCACAGTCATTCAAAGTAGATCTGAAATTTGTAACACAATGCTTCCCGTTTTTACAATGGGGACAAATTTCACTCATAGTTCTTCTCCTTTTCTGATTAGGTCAGTGAGCCATTAAGTGGTCCATTTGTCTTCAGGAAAAACAGATGCCTGGAATCCCAGCAGTACATAGATGTCCCCGTCGCCTTCTCCCCATACAGTGCATGTGTAAGAACTCTGTCACAGTCAGCCCTTGGAGCCCTGCAGCCAGCGTGAGGCCCTGAACATAGGATGGCCCAATGTCTGCACAAAGTCGAATATAGTCATTTATTCCTCCTTTTTTCTTAGAAGGCCTGACGGCTGCTTGGCAATTTGGGCATAAAGTTTTAGTAGCCAGGTTTCAAGAATGACTTCAGTGTGCTGGGAATATGGCCTATTGGCAAGTGTGCTTGCCTCATATACATGAAGCCCTGGGTTCTATTCTCTAGCACCACATATATAGAAAATGGCCAGAAGTGGCGCTGTGGCTCAAGTAGCAGAGTGCTAGCTTAGAGCAACAAGAAGCCAGGGACAGTGCTCAGGCCCTAAGTTGAAGACCCAGGATTGGCCAATGAATATATAAATAGATAAGAATGACTTGAGTAAACGGCACTGTAGGGCCATATTGAACAAAAGCATTCTTTAGATCTCTTATTGGTTGAAATGGCAAAGCCTGATGAACCCTTTTGTTATCTTCATCCTGCCTGTCAGGGAATAAATGAAAACCAGGAATGTCCTCCCTTCTTGAGCAGCCTGAGCCAAGGAAGTGTGCCACGCTTACGGCTAGGAGGGCCAGGAGCCTTTACCAGCACACGCTGAGATGGTACTGGCTGTGAGACTCTATCAGGCGGAGGTTGTGGTGGGAAAGGATCAAAGACCGCCAGGATTCTGGCCAGAGCCCACAAGTCTCTCCCTTTACAGGAGATTGCTGTTTTGGATGATATTGTGATTCCAAAATTTTCTCCACATGGGTCAATCTGTCTTTACTAGGCTCATTACATAATTTTTCCTCAGTGTCTGAGCCATCTTAGTCTTCCTTTTATCTAGCCCAGTGGGTTGAGATCATTTTTAATTTCTCAGCTCTTCCCATACAGCTGCATAAGCTTGGGGGTTGGGTGATGCTCATCAAGTCCCTGTTCAGTTTCTCTGATCGACTGTTTGAACCTAATCTGTTCATGTCTATAATGGCATTATTTGTAACGGATTCAGATTACGACCATAACCTACTTCATGCCACACTACTTCCTCTTTTGTTCTTGTTTATTTTATTTTTTCCGTTATTGTCAGAGTGATGGACCGAAGGATTAGAGGTTCATAAGTGAGTCAGTAAGTATATATCTCGTTCATCATTTTCCTCCTCCAATACCCCCCTTCCAACTCCTTTGTCTCTTTCCCCTGAGAAATTGTAGAATTGGTTTACACAAATGTTTGTGTAAATTTTGCTTTGGGAGGCATTTGTACTTTTAACCTTTTGCCCTTGATATCTGCATAACCTGTCCCTTTACTAGTGTTTATACAAGAATCTAATTATTTACTCTTTTCTTTCACTAATTTGTGGGGCAACTGTATATACAAGTTTGTCTGACCAAGATGAATTTAGCCAAGCTAATATTTATTGAATGGTTCCAGTAATATAATGAATTATGTACTTCCCAACCACAACACTGCAAGGGGATCACCAGTACCCAAGGTGTGTACAATTATGTTTGGAGACTGTGTAAACGAATCAAGGAACCCTTCCCTTGAGATTTCCTTTTTCATTTTAGCTCAATATTTTTCAACCATGAACTATCTATTATGATCTCTAAATTGTTTTCCTAAAATCAACATCTTTTCCCACTGCACATATAGGTTCCCTTGTAAAGGAAGGAGAGATTCAGGACTCCTCTGTACCTAGGGATGATTTTAAGTATGGTGTCTTCATAGCTCTCAAGTGGTTGTTGAGAAAGAAATTTTTAGGAGCCCAAACTAAATGTCTACAACAGAACACAGTCATCTCCTTTGAAGTATCCATTTAGTAGTGCTTTCATTCCAACATCATTGGATCAAACAAAACCAGTGCCTAGTCATACTGTTACTTAGATTTTACTTTGCAATACTCAAGATCGAGTGAACGAGAGGGTTATTATGTCATCCCCATCAAACCAGTTCACTATAGGAAAAATTAACACCAGAAATCATAATGGAGTTTTCCTTTAGACAGAAAAGAGGAGATACAGCTTCTCCCCCATTTGTACATGTCAACCACATATGGTTCCATCCTTGATAATGGACTCTAAGAGTATCACTGGCTGCAATTGTACTATTGCAAAATGACGCAAATGGGGAGGGCTGGAGGGAAAAGCGGAGGACATGAAATGTGTCACAGTTGGCATTTCCTTATCCCAACATTGGTGTAAACGCTATTGGGTGTCCATTACCCACCATACAAGACAAAGAAATAGAGTTTTATGTAAATTTTAATTGATGTGCCTGTCTTGTGGTTCCCTGCACTGGTCGAGAATATTTTACACACCACTATTGGAAGAAAAAATATGTGACTTTTTGTAAGTTGGTACACATAGAATTTTACAATATATAAAGTCACTTTGTGTTGTATTTCTTCTGTCCCTGACTTTTACTAGTCACAGACATATTTCCTAGCGTTTCATGTAAATGACCAACTTTACCGAGCTTGAGATATTCCATATAAATCATTTCCCTTAGAAGAGGAGAGAAAAATCTTACTAGAGTCACTTTATTTTAGGCTGGCTTTGGGAATTTAGGGAACTACCTCCAAGACTGTGATGGGGACCCCGTGACTCAGAGATTTCCCAGCGTCAACTTTTGCATAAGTCTTTTGACAAATCCTCTAGTGGTGTTTGGTTTGTGTTTCATGCACTGACCTAAAATGGTCAGTGAGTGCTGGGTTGGTGACATGGTGACTTGGACACAAGTTTACACCCCTGCTTGAAAAAAGAGGCAAGATGTCATCCCTTCTTTTGGGACCTCGTGGGTCAGGTTTTGTCTCGGTAGGCATTCTGTCATTACACTTGTCTCTTGGTTTTGTTGTTTCCTACTGTCTATTTCAGGGACTTAGATTGTCTCTAACTCTTCCTAATATCAACAGGTCATCTGTGTTCCTTGAAGGCACTGCCAGATGGCCTCATCAGGGTGTCATCTGGAGCATAGAGATATCCAGAGTGGAACATCCTTAGGAGATGATACAGGGCACAGTGTTCTTTCTGTCACTCTGGCAGTCAACTTGTCAATGCCAGTCTTGCATTCCGTAGAAGAATATTGTTGAGCCTTACTTAGAAATTCACTTAGAAATCTCATGACCCTGTGCAGCGGATGAATAACACTTTCTATAGTACAAACTGAGTTTCATTTTTACCTATTTGAACTGACACTACAGATTTTTATGTCAAGCAAACGATACTGAATATTTGATATCAATGTACTAAGTAGTGTCCAAGTAAAAACACAGATTTATAAATATGAAATGTATTTTTATGATTTTCCTTGCTTCCCATGAAGTACCAATTCCTTTTCATCTTCCCTCTCACTGCTTTCATGGTTCCTTACTCCTATGTCCCACCCAGTCTCCCTTGTTCTCATCCTTCCTTCCTTTCTGCTTTCATTCCTTCCTGATTTCTTTTCTTCCCTCCTTATCTCTGTTTGTCACTCTCTCCTTCCCCAGGATTCCTTTGGATCCTTCTTTCTCCATACTTCCACCTATAACTCCATCCCTCACACTGTTGATACAAACCACAATCCATCTGTCCCTGCCTCCTTGCCTGCCTGCATTCCTTCCCTCCTTGCTACCTTCTCTCCTGTCTTCTTTCCTGAATTCTTGTCTTCCTGTGCTTCATCACTCCATCCCTTTTCTTTATATCATTCATTGCTTCCCTCTCCTTTCTCTAGTTCCACAACTTTCCTTCTTACTTGGTACATTCCTTAGCTCCGGATTTTTGGTATATTACCTCTTATCTTTTTTTAATCTGTTTTTCATCATCATTGGGAAAACTGTGACTACTTGCTACTACGATTCTGTTGTAGAGTATGCTGTTGCCATGTGGCAAAAAGGACATACTCATGTCTAATATGCTTTGGTCATTATGCACTTCCTGTTTAATATTGGTAACCCAAGACGACCAGGATGAGGACAAATTGATCATCATTGTGCAACACATGCATGCATGTAGATGCCAGTTATATGAATAGTGGAGCTGGAAGTAAACAAGGCTCCTTGAGGGGAATGGATAGAAATGGGAAAATGGCCAATTGTTCACCCATGTTTGCCTAAGTTTCATATATCCTTTGGAACACGTCTTGGTCAGTTTCAAATTGAGGCACATGTTTGTTTGTTGATCTCTTTCACTAAGGTAGGTGTGACTGGAGTAACTAGCTCATTTGTCGCCCCGGGTAGTGAGTCATTACCATTTGAATATAACCCATTATTTATGCTATAGTTTAATTTGAACTAATGGTCAATTGGCAATGATGCTAACCTCTTAGATAAATGCATGGAGATGCCTTAAGAAGTTTGGGTTTTTACAGCCCAAGTGGTAGTCTCAACATATTGATGTCTGAAAACATGAGATGAAGCGCATCCCACTGTTGAAATAAAGCAACATTTTAGTTTTATTTGCTATTGGCCTATAAGAAACAATACAGTTGAATGACCCTTCATTGCTTGAATAAAGCTGGGCAGAGTCTTTATTCATTATAACAATACACATCGAAATTAATTTTCCTCCCAACTCTGGCACTGGCTTGGGATATTACTCTCTTTCTGTTCCTTGTAAACTGGTGCTATTATATGATGATATTTTGAAAATGCTACGGCAGGTATTTCACGTGTGGTGGCATCGGAGCACCGTTGATTGGATGCTGTCACTAGCATGCTTGAATGTGGCGATTCGTAGGCCATAAAATAAGAATATCCATTTGGAATAGCTGAAGTTGGCATCATCTCTCTGAAATTATCGTTTGATAATCGATATGATTTTTGATATTGAGTATTATAACTTTATCAAAATTCACAAAGCAGTCATGTGCCTGGAGGTAGCTGTTGTTTGACAGCACATGAAGTGTGGTCAAATGACTAGACATGGCTCCCTGATCCATAAACTTTTTGTGTGAATGTCTGACGGAAGAATCTCTGACAGGATTGTCATTTTTGAGTAAAGGTGCTGCAGTTGACAGCATGTGCGTGCCAGATGGCTGGGGTCTATGAGACAGCAGTGAACTTCGTGATGTTGAAAGGATTCCTTCAGTACTAGTGTCAGAGACTAAATCTGTTTTGGGATTACTGGCATTACCCTCATGTCCCAGGTGCAGTTGTTCATCAGCTGCACAGGCAATGATTCACTTGTTACAGAAAACTTTTTAATCCTGACTTTTCGTCTTATTCTTGCTAACAGTTCAGGACATCCTTGTTTGAAATTTGGATTCTGGTAGCACAGAAACTAAAACAAAAGGAGAAAGTTACTTGGAGACATTTGAAGCAGAGAGACTCAGAGCCAAACCTAGCCAAAGGAGATGAATTACCATTTACTCTCAATGGCAAAGGAGTCAATTGACGCATAAATACTTTAACTATATGCAGGGCTTAGTAGAAGAGAAACAGATAAATACAACAATGTTCTGAACCAATTGGATCTGCCACGTTGAACACAGAGAATCTGTTATGTGGTTTTGTACACAGTCCAAAGGTGTAATTCTAATTGGCTAGCGATATTTCTGTAAATTCTAATGGTGAAGTCAAAATTTGTCCTTTACGAAGTGAACTTTTCTTTCCGATACATTTTGTTTGGCCAGTCCTGGGCCTGGGACTCAGGGTCTAAGCACCGTCCCTGTCTTCTTCCCGCTCAAGGCTAGCACTCTGCCACCTGAGCCACAGCGACCCTTCTAGCCGTTTTCCACATATATGTTGTGCTGGGGAATTGAACTGAGAGCTTCTTGTGTAGGAGGCAAGCACTCTTGCCATAGGCCCATATTCCCAGCCCTTTCCGTTACATTTGAAAGTAATTTGAGCTTTGGTATTTCTCTAGTTCACTGATAGAAGAAACAGGTGTACCAAGAGAGGTATGCATAGCTATGTAAGGGAAAAGAAAATTGAAATTACCTTCCTTAAAGACGAGCCTTCCTCTTCCTCAGTCAAGAAGTCAAGCAGAGAAGCAGAACGATCAAATTGGTGATGAATTTTACTGAACCCGTACAGATTCAGCTGTCGAATTACACTTTTCATGCTGTTCGTTTCAAATATCTTGAAAGGATATTTCCGTCCCAAAATTTCTTCTTTAAATAGATCTTCATTAATCACAACAGAAGTTCCCTCCTCACCCCACCAAATTGACTTGAATTTGTCACTTTCTACTATTGTCCAAAGCTTTCTGGGAAAAGTCAGGGAAAGAAAATCAGGGTCTGGAACCGATTCCAAGTCACAATCCTGGGATGGTAGTCCTTGGACCCAAGATGCCTGACACAAAGCTTGAAAAGCCAATTCCTCAACCACAGACCTTAATGCCGCCTCCTCTGCGAGTGAGGGTTCCCACCAGGAGGGTAGGTTGGAGGTCTCTGAACCTGTACAGCTCTCTTGGAACGTATTAGGCACATTTGAAAAATGTTCCTTCATGTCAGTTTCCTGCATGTTCAAGTCCTCATCCCATCTGCAGAGTAGGGTACACTGCAGCTTAAGGAGTCCTAGAGGGTAGCTATGTCTGCTCAAGTAGGTCTAGCACACAGCTAGACCATAATGAGCATTCTGTGACATCACAAAAACGTCTTTGGTCTCCTACCATGTGCTAGGTAACCAGTCAGAAGCTTTCCTAGAATCTCTGATGCTAATCCTTTTATCCTAAATTGGAGACTGAATTTTCCTCTGTGGATAATGTGTGTACCTATGAGTCCAATAGAATCCTGCACATTGACATGGGAATCAATCAGCTGGTCAGACTCTGCTACGCCTAAAAGTTATTTTTTGGCATTCACTGCCTCTTGCCTGTCTAGCTTAATGTCCAGAGCCGAGGGCTGCGTACTTGCACTTCCCAAATGTGATGGAAGTTGATGACAGATCTGTTATATTAACATGAGTCTTCCAACAATGAGCATGTTAGTCAGTGTTTCATAATGACAGGGACAATGTACAAGTCCTGTCTGAAAACTTGATTATGAAAATATTCCTGAAAATTCAGTTGCTGACATTATTAGGGTTGGCAATTTTCACTGTATGGGATGATCTCACAGAAAGAGCTAAAGCTGGCACAAGGAATGCCTGTGACACTATATCTGCAGGAAGGGAAGCTACAGATAAAAGCACAATACTTTGATGTTGTCATCTCACAAGTGGATGCGAGTATAAAATGGATAAACTGTAGATATCCTACAATGCTGCAACTCATCTTCTGTGAAATTATCTGCCATTTTTTTCTATTTCAATTAACTTAGAGAAGTGAAGAAATAAAATTGTTTCAGATGGAAACCTGTGAGATAATGTGCATGATTTCATTTTCATTTCTCATCTATTTACTAATGGACTCTTCAATACTGCATACAGAATAATGAGCCCCAAGCCTTGAGGTAAAAAGCAGTGCAAGTGTAAACATAGGGTCCTATTCCAGCCATAGCAACTGCAAGCCATTCTTTTATTTATTTATTTATTTATTTATTTATTTATTTATTTATTTATTTTTTGCCAGTCCTGGGCCTTGGACTCAAGGCCTGAGCACTGTCCCTGGCTTCTTCCCGCTCAAGGCTAGCACTCTGCCACTTGAGCTACAGTGCCGCTTCTGGCTGTTTTCTGTATATGTGGTGCTGGGGAATCGAACCTAGGGCCTCAAGTATCCGAGGCCGGCTCTCTTGCCACTAGGCTATATCCCCAGCCCCACAAGCGTTTCTTGGATATAATAAAACCTAGGTTTCATTGTGATAGGTCCTGAGCACTGAAAATGACATATTATTACAATTCCACAGTTACAGCAGGCTGAGAAATAAGAACTGCTGTTGAAATGTAGAAGCTACTTGACAGCCATGAGTGAATGTGGGGGTGTTTAGTCTCCCAAGCTCTCGTGTACTGCGGAGTGTTGGGAAAAAATGCCCCTCCCTGATGAGCCAAGAAGAGGAAAAGAGGGCAGACAGACTTCTATCCCAGCCCCACTTTCCTCAGAGGACAAACAGACAGTCTGGGAACCAAGTCAATGCTAAGACGCATTTAATGGTAGAAAGAGCTGCACTTTTAAATGGGTGGGAGGGCGGCGGAAGGGGAGGAGTAGAATCGCCTATTAATGATACAAAGCACCTGGGGCGGGAGTGCCCCACAAGTAATGATTTGCAGGTCCTTTACCTAAAAGCTCACCTACACACAACCACAAACAAGCAGAAATACACACACATTCACACCCCTAGATCAACAAGATCTCCCAAATCCACATGCATAGATAGTGGAACTATGACATCCCATTGAACAGAGGGAGACTTAGCCTCAGCAAGGATTTCTGACACCCTTTCCTGGAACTCCTGGGGTCCAGTTGAGGAAAACTCACCTACACACAACCACAAACAAGCAGAAATACACACACATTCACTCCGCTAGTTCAACAAGATCTCCCAAATCCAAAAGCATAGACAGTGGAACTATGACATCCCATTGAACAGAGGGAGACTTAGCCTCAGCAAGGATTTCTGACACCCTTTCCTGGAACTCCTGGGGTCCAGTTGAGGAAAACTCCTCCTAAGGGTTTCCTCTGTTTGTTGGCCAATCTTAAGCACTTTGTCATGAGATTCTCCTTCCCTGATTAGAAAACTCTTGGATTGTATTGTTCCTCCAACTACTCCTGAGATATGCTTTCACAATCTTAGGCATTCAATTGAATTTTGGGGAAGCCGATTAGAGTTTTATATTTGCTAATCTGATCTGGTGTTGTAGTGATATCCATGATATGAACAGAGTGGCAAATTTTTCTGAATTGTTCTTGCAATTGATTGATTAATTGATCTCTAACCCCATATACCCCTGAAATCCCAAAAATAAAGCATATGTCTTCTTCTCAAAAAAACACGTCTCCCATATCCTTTCTTCATTGCAGTTACCATTTGTCCCACATCTGTCCCCAACGTGGGACATGGCATTTGATCCAAAGGAGATCCAGGAAACTACGTTGTGAACTCTCAAGAGGAACTAAGGGACATTTTTAATCACAAGAGATAGCGAATCTGTGTAGCGAGCTCTCCAGAAGAACTGAAAACATTATGGGGATATGGGACAAGCTTAAGGTGCTTCTTTGTCTAATCTTATCCACCAGGTTCTGAAACGTAAATGGGCTATGATCTCGCATTCGGAAATACATGAGTGCATGCAGGAGGTAAGGGAGTATAATCTTTTATTCCCAGAGGAAACGATTTTAGAAGATTAGAGGAGGATTTTAGACTTAGAAGCCTGGAAGCGAGTAAAGAGTAATGCAGAAATGGCATATGGTGTGGTGACAATGTTCCAGCTCCATTGAGGTCTATTTGGGCCTTAATGCATGCAGCTCTCCATATGATTTCTCACAATGCTGTCATAACATCAGCTGCTGAACTAGTGGCTAACATGGGGAAAGCAAGTAATACTTATAATCTTCAAGAGGTGGCAAAACCTCGAAGTGGACCACAGGTAACAGTTCAAACTATACCTGAGCAATCTCCTGTCAGATCTGTTACAAAAAATTTAAACATTCTTCGGCGTCTGTATATGATCCTTCAGAGAATGATGCTAATTTAGGCAGTTCAGCAGCACAGTGGGAGCTCTACATAGGTTATTGAGTCCTGCAGGTCCCATCAGGAAGTAGAAAGTGACAAACAATAGATTTCCTCCTCAGGGCCCCTTGACATTTCTTATTGTAATTCATATGATTCTGTTTCCCTCACTTGTTTTCTTGCTCTTCCTGTCATTCAACCCTGTCCAATGGGAGGTGTAGCTCAGCCCCCTCATGATGTATATTGACCTGATTCACTTAAATTAGGAAAGTTGTAATACGGGGCTCACAGATGGCTCTGTTCCAGTGAAGTGAGTTTCCATATCATCTTTTCTTTACAACCAGTCACTAGCAGGGGAGCTGCCGCATCACTTTGAGTTTTATTTCTGAGGTCCCTTACATTTAGTACTAACAGACAAATAGCCTCGCCATTCATCTAAATGACCATATTTACCGACCTTGAGGCATCACATATAACTCATTTTCCTTAAGAGAGAATAGAAAATTCTTACTAGAGTCACGATATTTGAAGTTGGCTTTGGGAACTTATTGAACACGCCCAAGACTGAGATGGGGACCCCGTGACCCAGAGTCTTCCAGACTCAACTTTTGCATAAGTCTGTTATAAAATCCTCTACTAGTTAGTGCTTTGTGTTTTATGTACTGACTGAAACAGGTCAGTGAGTGTTGGGTAGGTGATGTGGTGACTTGGACACAAGTATACACCCTTAACTGGAAAAAGTTCAAGAGTTCATCCCTTCTTTTGGTCACTGGAGGGTCAGGTTTTGTCTCTGTGGGCACTGTCATTAAACTTGTCTCATGGTTTTGTTGTTTCTTACTGTCTATTTGGGGGCGGTAGATTTTCTCTAACTCTTTCCATTATCAAGCAAGTCTTCTGTGTTCCTTGAAGGCATTGCCAGTTGGTCTCAGCAGGGTGTCTTCTGGAGGATAGAAATATCCAGAGGGGAGGATCACCATGAGATGTTTCAGGGCACAGTGTTCTTTCTGTCACTCTGGGAGTCAACTTGTCAATGCCTGTCTTGCATTCCGTAGAAGATATTTTTGTGAATTATTAGAAATACACTTAGAAACCTAATGACCTGGTGCAGCTCAAAAATAATATTTTCTATAGTAGAAACTGAGTTTCATTTTTTCCTATTGGAAATGACACTACAGCATTGTTTGTCAGATCAATTATATTGAATATCTCATATCAGTGTACTAAGTAGTGTCCAAGTAGAGGCACAGCTTTATTAATTCCCTATGAATTTTTATGAATTTCCTTGCTTCCCACCAGATATCCTTTCTTTTTCATCTGACCTGTCAATGCTTTCATATTGCCTTGCTTCTATCTCCAACCCAAGTCTCCCTTGCTCTCATCTTTCCTTCCTTTCTGCAATCATTCCTTCCTGCTACCTTTTCTTCCTTCCTTATCTCCCTTCATCTCTCTCCTTCCCCAGGCTTACCTTCAGATCCTCTTCCTCCATACTTCCTCCATTAACTCTGTCCCAGCCACTGTCCATAGAAACCACAATCCACCTCTCCCTGCCTCCTTCCCTGCCTACATTGCTTCCCTCATTGCTACCTTCCCTCCTGTCTTCCTTGGCTTCATCACCCCGCTCTTTTCTTTCTATCATTCCTTCCTTCCCTCTCTTTCTTACCTTCCATAACTTTCCTTCCTATTTTTACCTTACTTAGCTCTTGATTTATGGTACATTACCTTTTATCTTTCTTTGTCTCCTTTTTTCTTCACCATTATGAACACTGTGGCAACTTGCTACTACTAATCTCTTGTGGAGCACTCTTTTCCCATGTCGCAAAAAGGACATACTCATGTCTAAGATATAGTTTGGTCATTGTGCACATCCTGTTTTATATAGGTTACCCACCACAACCAGGATAAGGACAACTTGATCATTATTGTGCTAGACATGCATATGTGTAGAGGCCAGCTTTATGAACACTGGAGCTAGAAGTAACCAAGGTACCTAGAAGGGACTGGATAGAAATAGGGAAATTGCCAATCGTTCACCCATGACTTGCCTAAGTTTCATAGCCTTTGGAATACCCCAAGGTCACATTAAGATTGAAGCACATGTTTGTTTGTTGATCTCTTTCACTAAGGTACAAGTACTGGAGGAATTGGCTCATTTGTGGCCCCAGCTTGTGAGTCATTTGCATTTGAAAATAACCTATTATATGTGCATTAGACCTATATTTCAACCAGCGGTCAATGGGCAATATTGCTAACCTCTTAGATAAATGGATGGAAATGCCTTGAGAAGATTGGGTTTTTACAGCCCAAGAGGTAGTCTCAACATATTGATGTCTGAAAATATGAGAAGAAGCCATCCCCGGGCCATTCCCATTTTATGTTTTGAACCCAAAAATTGTCGGAAGACCAAAAACTCCTTGCTCCCCTTGTGTTTGTAGTTGCTGAGTCACCGACAAAAATTAAAGGAACCAGCATGAGCTGCCAGGATAGAGACAACACTAGCCGGCACTGAAGCCATGATTTTATTTCTCCATTAGTGTCCTGATCTATCACTCCTGGAATAATACATAAGCCCCTCAGTGCAGAGCAGCTGTAACCTAACAATTAGCCAACAGATTCCCTTGGAAGAGGGCCAAGAACTCCTGGATGGAGGGCCTGAATCCCATTTCCGAAGTCAGTACTGTGCAGGTAGAAGAACAGAGATCCAGTCCTGAACTTCCTCAGAGGAAGTTGCTCAGAGGAGACTTGAACCTGATTTTTGCTGCAGGTTGTTAGGGGATAGGCTTGAGGTTGGGGGCAGGATGGAGCCGCCCGAAAATTTTTTTGTGGGGCCAGGTGCTGGCTCCTCTGCCAGTTTACTGAAATCTGGTGGCCACAGTCATTCAAAGTAGATCTGAAATTTGTAACACAATGCTTCCCGTTTTTACAATGGGGACAAATTTCACTCATAGTTCTTCTCCTTTTCTGATTAGGTCAGTGAGCCATTAAGTGGTCCATTTGTCTTCAGGAAAAACAGATGCCGGGAATCCCAGCAGTACATAGATGTCCCCGTCGCCTTCTCCCCATACAGTGCATGTGTAAGAACTCTGTCACAGTCAGCCCTTGGAGCCCTGCAGCCAGCGTGAGGCCCTGAACATAAGATGGCCCAATGTCTGCACAAAGTCGAATATAGTCATTTATTCCTCCTTTTTTCTTAGAAGGCCTGACGGCTGCTTGGCAATTTGGGCATAAAGTTTTAGTAGCCAAGGTTTCAAGAATGACTTCAGTGTGCTGGGAATATTGCCTATTGGCAAGTGTGCTTGCCTCATATACATGAAGCCCTGCGTTCTATTCTCCAGCACCACATATATAGAAAATGGCCAGAAGTGGCGCTGTGGCTCAAGTAGCAGAGTGCTAGCTTAGAGCAACAAGAAGCCAGGGACAGTGCTCAGGCCCTAAGTTGAAGACCCAGGATTGGCCAAGGAATAAATAAATAGATAAGAATGACTTGAGTAAATGGCACTGTAGGGCCATATTGAACACAAGCATTCTTTAGATCTCTTATTGGTTGAAATGGCAAAGCCTGATGAACCCTTTTGTTATCTTCATCCTGCCTGTCAGGGAATAAATGAAAACCAGGAATGTCCTCCCTTCTTGAGCAGCCTGAGCCAAGGAAGTGTGCCACGCTTACGGCTAGGAGGACCAGGAGCCTTTACTAGCACACGCTGAGATGGTACTAGCTGTGAGACTCTATCAGGCGGAGGTTGTGGTGGGAAAGGATCAAAGACTGCCAGGATTCTGGGCAGAGCCCACAAGTCTCTCCCTTTACAGGAGATTGCTGTTTTGGATGATATTGTGATTCCAAAATTTTCTCCACATGGGTCAATCTGTCTTTACTAGGCTCATTACATAATTTTTTCTCAGTGTCTGAGCCATCATTCTTCCTTTTATCTAGCCCAGTGGGTTGAGATGATTTTAATTTTCTCAGCTCTTCCCATACAGCTGCATAAGCTTGTGGGTTGGGTGATGCTCATCAAGTCCCTGTTCAGTTTCTCTGATCGACTGTTTGAACCTAATCCGTTCATGTCTATAATGGCATTATTTGTAACGGATTCAGATTACGACCATAACCTACTTCATGCCACACTACTTCCTCTTTTGTTCTTGTTTATTTTATTTTTTCCGTTATTGTCAGAGTGATGGACCGAAGGATTAGAGGTTCATAAGTGAGTCAGTAAGTATATATCTCGTTCATCATTTTCCTCCTCCAACACCCCCCTTCCAACTCCTTTGTCTCTTTCCCCCTGAGAAATTGTAGAATTGGTTTACACAAATGTTTGTTTAAATTTTGCTTTTGGAGGCATTTGTACTTTTAACCTTTTGCCCTTGATATCTGCATAACCTGTCCCTTTACTAGTGTTTATACAAGAATCTAATTATTTACTCTTTTCTTTCACTAATTTGTGGGGCAACTGTATATACAAGTTTGTCTGACCAAGATGAATTTAGCCAAGCTAATATTTATTGAATGGTTCCAGTAATATAATGAATTATGTACTTCCCAACCACAACACTGCAAGGGGATCACCAGTACCAAGGTGTGTACAATTATGTTTGGAGACTGTGTAAACGAATCAAGGAACCCTTCCCTTGAGATTTCCTTTTTCATTTTAGCTCAATATTTTTCAACCATGAACTATCTATTATGATCTCTAAATTGTTTTCCTAAAATCAACATCTTTTCCCACTGCAGATATAGGTCCCCTTGTAAAGGAAGGAGGGATTCAGGACTCCTCTGTACCTAGGGATGATTTTAAGTATGGTGTCTTCATAGCTCTCAAGTGGTTGTTGAGAAAGAAATTTTTAGGAGCCCAAACTAAATGTCTACAACAGAACACAGTCATCTCCTTTGAAGTATCCATTTAGTAGTGCTTTCATTCCAACATCATTGGATCAAACAAAACCAGTGCCTAGTCATACTGTTACTTAGATTTTATTTTGCAATACTCAAAATGGAGTGAACGAGAGGGTTATTATGTCATCCCCATCAAACCAGTTCACTATAGGAAAAATTAACACCAGAAATCATAATGGAGTTTTCCTTTAGACAGAAAAGAGGAGATACAGCTTCTCCCCCCATTTGTACATGTCAACCACATATGGTTCCATCCTTGATAATGGACTCTATGAGTATCACTGGCTGCAATTGTACTATTGCAAAATGACGCAAATGGGGAGGGCTGGAGGGAAAAGCAGAGGACATGAAATGTGTCACAGTTGGCATTTCCTTATCCCAACATTGGTGTAAACGCTATTGGGTGTCCATTACCCACCATACAAGACAAAGAAATAGAGTTCCATGTAAATTTTAATTGATGTGCCTGTCTTGTGGTTCCCTGCACTGGTCGAGAATATTTTACACACCACTATTGGAAGAAAAAAATGTGACTTTTTGTAAGTTGGTACACATAGAATTTTACAATATATAAAGTCACTTTGTGTTGTATTTCTTCTGTCCCTGACTTTTACTAGTCACAGACATATTTCCTAGCGTTTCATGTAAATGACCAACTTTACCGAGCTTGAGATATTCCATATAAATCATTTCCCTTAGAAGAGGAGAGAAAAATCTTACTAGAGTCACTTTATTTTAGGCTGGCTTTGGGAATTTAGGGAACTCCCTCCAAGACTGTGATGGGGACCCCGTGACCCAGAGATTTCCCAGCGTCAACTTTTGCATAAGTCTTTTGACAAATCCTCTAGTGGTGTTTGGTTTGTGTTTCATGCACTGACCTAAAATGGTCAGTGAGTGCTGGTTGGTGACGTGGTGACTTGGACACAAGTTTACACCCCTGTTTGAAAAAAGAGGCAAGATGTCATCCCTTCTTTTGGGACCTCGTGGGTCAGGTTTTCTCTCGGTAGGCATTCTGTCATTACACTTGTCTCTTGGTTTTGTTGTTTCCTACTGTCTATTTCAGGGACTTAGATTGTCTCTAACTCTTCCTAATATCAAAAGGTCATCTGTGTTCCTTGAAGGCACTGCCAGAGGGCCTCATCAGGGTGTCATCTGCAGCATAGAGATATCCAGAGTGGAACATCCTTAGGAGATGATACAGGGCACAGTGTTCTTTCTGTCACTCTGGCAGTCAACTTGTCAATGCCAGTCTTGCATTCCGTAGAAGAATATTGTTGAGCCTTACTTAGAAATGCACTTAGAAATGCACTTAGAAAGCTCATGACCCTGTGTAGCGGATGAATACATTTTCTATAGTACAAACTGAGTTTCATTTTTACCTATTTGAACTGACACTACAGATTTTTATGTCAAGCAAACGATACTGAATATTTGATATCAATGTACTAAGTAGTGTCCAAGTAAAAACACAGCTTTATAAATATAAAATGTATTTTTATGATTTTCCTTGCTT
>NW_025959851.1:121213-165350 GCF_023159225.1 Perognathus longimembris pacificus | reverse complement strand
AATGTACTGGGAACTCCTCAGAAAATCTGATTTGTGGTGAGGGGAGAGAGATAAAAGCTCATTTGGGAACGACATGAACATGCTGCGTAGTTAGCTGTTTATCAGTAAATATCTCCACTGAGATTAAGAAAAGCAGTAGCTTAATAAATTAAGTACTTCCTGGTATGGTTACTGTACTGGTAACTCGCCAAAAGAATCTGGATTGTGGTGAGGGAACAGAGAAAAAAGCTCATTTAGGACCTGCACTTACGAAGGGGGTAGGCAGCTGTATATCAGGGAGTAAACCTTCTGAGAATAAAAACAGCTGGAGCTTGTTAAGGTAATTACACAGGGGAAAGGATAAAGTACTGGGAACTCCTCAGAAGAATCTGATTTGTGGTGAGGGGAGAGAGATAAAAGCTCATTTAGGAACGACATGAACATGCTGCGTACGTAGCTGTTTATCAGTAAATATCTCCACTGAGATTAAGAAAAGCAGTAGCTTAATAAATTAAGTACATCCTGGTATGGTTACTGTACTGGTAACTGCCAAAAGAATCTGGATTATGGTGAGGGAACAGAGATAAAAGCTCATTTAGGACCTGCACTTATATAGGGGTTAGGCAGCAGTATATCAGGGAGTAAACCTACTGAGAATAAAAACAGCTGGAGCTTGTTAAGGTAATTACACAGGGGAAAGGATAATGTACTGGGAACTCCTCAGAAGAATCTGATTTGTGGTGAGGGGAGAGAGATAAAAGCTCATTTAGGACCGACAGGAACATGCTGCGTAGGTAGCTGTTTATCAGTAAATATCTCCACTGAGATTAAGAAAAGCAGTAGCTTAATAAATTAAGTACTTCCTGGTATGGTTACTGTACTGGTAACTCCCCAAAAGAATCTGGATTGTGGTGAGGGTAGAGAGAAAAAAGCTCATTTTGGACCTGCACTTACGAAGGGGGTAGGCAGCTGTATATCAGTGAGTAAACCTTCTGAGAATAAATACAGCTGGAGCTTGTTAAGGTAATTACACAGGGGAAAGGATAATGTACTGGGAACTCCTCAGAAGAATCTGATTTGTGGTGAGGGGAGAGAGATAAAAGCTCATTTAGGAACGACATGAACATGATGCGTAGGTAGCTGTTTATCAGTAAATATCTCCATTGAGATTAAGAAAAGCAGTAGCTTAATAAATTAAGTACTTCCTGGTATGGTTACTGTACTGGTAAGTCCCCAAAAGAATCTGGATTGTGGTGAGGGAACAGAGAAAAAAGCTCATTTAGGACCTGCACTTACGAAGGGGGTAGGCAGCTGTATATCAGGGAGTAAACATTCTGCGAATAAAAACAGCTGGAGCTTGTTAAGGTAATTACACAGGGGAAAGGATAATGTACTGGGAACTCCTCAGAAGAATCTGATTTGTGGTGAGGGGAGAGAGATAAAAGCTCATTTAGGAACGACATGAACATGCTGCGGAGGTAGCTGTTTATCAGTAAATATCTCCTCTGACATTAAGAAAAGCAGTAGCTTAATAAATTAAGTACATCCTTGTGTGGTTACTGTACTGGTAACTCCCCAAAAGAATCTGGATTGTGGTGAGGGAACAGAGAAAAAAGCTCATTTAGGACCTGCACTTACGAAGGGGGTAGGCAGCTGTATATCAGGGAGTAAACCTTCTGAGAATAAAAACAGCTGGAACTTGTTAAGGTAATTACACAGGGGAAAGGATAATGTACTGGGAACTCCTCAGAAGAATCTGATTTGTGGTGAGGGGAGAGAGATAAAAGCTCATATGAACGACATGAACATGCTGGGTACGTAGCTGTTTATCAGTAAATATCTCCACTGAGATTAAGAAAAGCAGTAGCTTAATAAATTAAGTACTTCCTGGTATGGTTACTGTACTGGTAACTCCCCAAAAGAATCTGGATTGTGGTGAGGGAACAGAGAAAAAAGTTCATTTAGGACCTGCACTTACGAAGGGGGTAGGCAGCTGTATATCAGGGAGTAAACCTTCTGACAATAAAAACAGCTGGAGCTTGTTAAGGTAATTACACAGGGGATAGGATAATGTACTGGGAACTCCTCAGAAGAATCTGATTTGTGGTGAGGGGAGAGAGATAAAAGCTCATTTGGGAACGACATGAACATGCTGCGTAGTTAGCTGTTTATCAGTAAATATCTCCACTGAGATTAAGAAAAGCAGTAGCTTAATAAATTAAGTACTTCCTGGTATGGTTACTGTACTGGTCACTCCACAAAAGAATCTGGATTGTGGTGAGGGAACAGAGATAAAAGCTCATTTAGGACCTGCACTTATATAGGGGTTAGGCAGCAGTATATCAGGGAGTAAACCTACTGAGAATAAAAACAGCTGGAGCTTGTTAAGGTAATTACACAGGGGAAAGGATAATGTACTGGGAACTCCTCAGAAGAATCTGATTTGTGGTGAGGGGAGAGAGATAAAAGCTCATTTAGGACCGACAGGAACATGCTGCGTAGGTAGCTGTTTATCAGTAAATATCTCCACTGAGATTAAGAAAAGCAGTAGCTTAATAAATTAAGTACTTCCTGGTATGGTTACTGTACTGGTAACTCCCCAAAAGAATCTGGATTGTGGTGAGGGTAGAGAGAAAAAAGCTCATTTAGGACCTGCACTTACGAAGGGGGTAGGCAGCTGTATATCAGTGAGTAAACCTTCTGAGAATAAATACAGCTGGAGCTTGTTAAGGTAATTACACAGGGGAAAGGATAATGTACTGGGAACTCCTCAGAAGAATCTGATTCGTGGTGAGTGGAGAGAGATAAAAACTCATTTAGGAACGACATGAACATGCTGCGTAGGTAGCTGTTTATCAGTAAATATCTCCACTGAGATTAAGAAAAGCAGTAGCTTAATAAATTAAGTACTTCCTAGTATGGTTACTGTAATGTTAACTCCCCAAGAGAATCTGTATTGTAGTGAGGGAACAGGGAAAAAAGCTCATTTAGGACCTGCACTTACGAAGGGGTTAGGCAGCTGTATATCAGGGAGTAAACCTTCTGAGAATAAAAACAGCTGGAGCTTGTTAAGGTTATTACACAGGGGAAAAGATGAAGTACTGGGAACTCCTCAGAAGAATCTGATTTGTGGTGAAGGGATTGAGATAAAAGCTCATTTAGGCACGACATGAACATGCTGCGTAGGTAGCTGTTTATCAGTAAATATCTCTACTGGGATTAAGAAAAGCAGTAGCTTAATAAATTAAGTACTCCCTGGTATGCTTACTGTACTGGTAACTCCCCAAAAGAATCTGGATTGTGGTGAGGGAACAGAGAAAAAAGCTCATTTAGGAACTGCACTTAAGAAGGGGGTAGGCAGCTGTATATCAGGGAGTAAACCTTCTGAGAATAAAAACAGCTGGAGCTTGTTAAGTTAATTACACATGGGAAAGGATAATGTACTGGGAACTCCTCAGAAGAATCTGATTTGTGGTGACGGGAGAGAGATAAAAGCTCATTTAGGAACGACATGAACATGCTGCGTAGTTAGCTGTTTATCAGTAAATATCTCCACTGAGATTAAGAAAAGCAGTACCTTAATAAATTAAGTACTTCCTGGTATGGTTACTGTACTGGTCACTCCACAAAAGAATCTGGATTGTGGTGAGGGAACAGAGAAAAAAGCTCATTTAGGACCTTCACTTACGATTGGGGTAGGCAGCTGTATATCAGGGAGTAAACCTTCTGAGAATAAAAACAGCTGGAGCTTGTTAAGGTAATTACACAGGGGAAAGGATAATGTACTGGGAACTCCTCAGAAGAATCTGATTCGTGGTGAGGGGAGAGAGTTAAAAGCTCATTTAGGAACGACATGAACATGCTGCGTAGGTAGCTGTTTATCAGTAAATATCTCCACTGAGATTAAGAAAAGCAGTAGCTTAATAAATTAAGTACTTACTGGTATGGTTACTGTACTGGTAACTCCCCAAGAGAATGTGGATTGTGGTGAGGGAACAGAGAAAAAAGCTCATTTAGGACCTGCACTTACGAACGGGGTAGGCAGCAGTATATCAGAGAGTAAACCTTCTGAGAAGAAAAACAGTTGGAGCTTGTTAAGGTAATTACACAGGGGAAAGGATAATGTACTGGGAACTCCTCAGAAGAATCTGATTTGTGGTGAGGGGAGAGAGATAAAAGCTCATCTACGAACGACATGAACATGCTGCGTAGGTAGCTGTTTATCAGTAAATATCTCCACTGAGATTAAGGAAAGCAGTAGCTTAATAAATTAAGTACTTCCTGGTATGGTTACTGTACTGGTAACTCTCCAAAATAATCTGGATTGTGGTGAGGGAACAGAGAAAAAAGCTCATGGAGGACCTGCACTTACGAAGGGGGTAGGCAGCTGTATATCAGGGAGTAAACCCTCTGAGAATAAAAACAGCTGGAGCTTGTTAAGGTAATTACACAGGGGAAAGGATAATGTACTGGGAACTCCTCAGAAGAATCTGATTTGTGGTGAGGGGAGAGAGATAAAAGCTCATTTAGGAACGACATGAACATGCTGCGTACGTAGCTGTTTATCAGTAAATATCTCCACTGAGATTAAGAAAAGCAGTAGCTTAATAAATTAAGTACTTCCTGGTATGGTTACTGTACTGTTAACTCCCCAAAAGAATCTGAATTGTGGTGAGGGAACAGAGAAAAAAGCTCATTTAGGACCTGCACTTACGAAGGGAGTAGGCAGCTGTATATCAGGGAATAAACCTTCTGAGAATAAAAACAGCTGGAGCTTGTTAAGGTAATTACACAGGGGAAAGGATAATGTACTGGGAACTCCTCAGAAGAATCTGATTCGTGGTGAGGGGAGAGAGATAAAAGCTCATTAACGAACGACATGAACATGGTGCCTACGTAGCTGTTTATCAGTAAATATCTCCACTGAGATTAAGAAAAGCAGTAGCGTAATAAATTAAGTACTTCCTGGTATGGTTACTGTACTGGTCACTCCACAAAAGAATCTGGATTGTGGTGAGGGAACAGAGAAAAAAGCTCATTTAGGACCTGCACTTACAAAGGGGGTAGGCAGCTGTATATCAGGGAGTAAACCTTCTGAGAATAAAAACAGCTGGAGCTTGTTAAGGTAATTACACAGGGGAAAGGATAATGTACTGGGAATTCCTCAGAAGAATCTGATTTGTGGTGAGGGGAGAGAGATAAAGGCTCATTTAGGAACGGCATGAACATGCTGCGTACGTAGCTGTTTATCAGTAAATATCTCACTGAGATTAAGAAAAGCAGTAGCTTAATAAATTAAGTACTTCCTGGTATGGTTACTGTACTGGTAACTCCTCAAAAGAATCTGGATTGTGGTGAGGGAGCAGAGAAAAAAGCTCATTAGGACCTGCACTTACGAAAGGAGTAGGCAGCTGTATATCAGGGAGTAAACCTTCTGAGAATAAAAACATCGGAAGCTTGTTAAGGTAATTACACAGGGGAAAGGATAATGTACTGGGAACTCCTCAGAAGAATCTGATTCGTGGTGAGGGGAGAGAGATAAAAGCTCATTTACGAACGACATGAACATGCTGCGTACGTAGCTGTTTATCAGTAAATATCTCCACTGAGATTAAGAAAAGCAGTAGCTTAATAAATTAAGTACTTCCTGGTATGGTTACTGTACTGGTAACTCCTCAAAAGAATCTGGATTGTGGTGAGGGAACAGAGAAAAATGCTCATTTAGGACCTGCACTTACGAAGGGGTAGGCAGCTGTCTATCAGGTTATAAACCTTCTGAGAATAAAAACATCGGAAGCTTGTTAAGGTAATTACACAGGGGAAAGGATAATGTACTGGGAACTCCTCAGAAGAATCTGATTCGTGGTGAGGGAGAGAGATAAAAGCTCATTTACGAACGACATGAACATGCTGCGTACGTAGCTGTTTATCAGTAAATATCTCCACTGAGATTAAGAAAAGCAGTAGCTTAATAAATTAAGTACTTCCTGGTATGGTTACTGTACTGGTCACTCCACAAAAGAATCTGGATTGTGGTGAGGGAACAGAGAAAAAAGCTCATTTAGGACCTGCACTGTCGAAGGGGGTAGGCAGCTGTATATCAGGGAGTAAACCTTCTGAGAATAAAACAGCTGGAGCTTGTTAAGGTAATTACACAGGGGAAAGGATAATGTACTGGGAACTCCTCAGTAGAATCTGATTCGTGGTGAGGGGAGAGAGATAAAAGGTCATTTAGGAACGACATGAACATGCTGCGTAGGTAGCTGTTTATCAGTAAATATCTCCACTGAGATTAAGAAAAGCAGTACCTTAATAAATTAAGTACTTCCTGGTATGGTTACTGTACTGGTAACTCCCCAAAAGAATCTGGATTGTGGTGAGGGAACAGAGAAAAAAGCTCATTTAGGACCTGCACTTACGAAGGGGGTAGGCAGCTGTATATCAGGGAGTAAACCTTCTGAGAATAAAAACAGCTGGAGCTTGGTAAGGTAATTACACAGGGGAAAGGATAATGTACTGGGAACTCCTCAGAAGAATCTGATTTGTGGTGAGGGGAGAGAGATAAAAGCTCATTTAGGAACGACATGAACATGCTGCGTAGGTAGCTGTTTATCAGTAAATATCTCCACTGAGATTAAGAAAATCAGTAGCTTAATAAATTAAGTACTTCCTGGTATGGTTACTGTACTGGTAACTCCCCAAAAGAATCTGGATTGTGGTGAGGGAACAGAGAAAAAAGCTCATTTAGGACCTGCACTTACGAAGGGGGTAGGCAGCTGTATATCAGGCAGTAAACCTTCTGAGAATGAAAACAGCTGGAGCTTGTTAAGGTAATTACACAGGGGAAAGGATAAAGTACTGGGAACTCCTCAGAAGAATCTGATTTGTGGTGAGGGGAGAGAGATAAAAGCTCATTTAGGAACGACATGAACATGCTGCGTAGGTAGCTGTTTATCAATAAATATCTCCACTGAGATTAAGAAAAGCAGTAGCTTAATAAATTAAGTACTTCCTGGTATGGTTACTGTACTGGTAACTCCACAAAAGAATCTGGATTTTCGTGAGGGAACAGAGAAAAAAGCTCATTTAGGACCTGCACTTACGAAGGGGGTAGTCAGCTGTATATCAGGGAGTAAAACTTCTGAGGATAAAAACAGCTGGAGCTTGTTAAGGTAATTACACAGGGGAAAGGATAAAGTACTGGGAACTCCTCAGAAGAATCTGATTTGTGGTGAGGGGAGAGAGATAAAAGCTCATTTAGGAACGACATGAACATGCTGCGTAGGTAGCTGTTTATCAGTAAATATCTCCACTGAGATTAAGAAAAGCAGTAGCTTAATAAATTAAGTACTTCCTGGTATGGATACTGTACTGGTAAGTCCCAAAAGAATCTGGATTGTGGTGAGGGAACAGAGAAAAAAGCTCATTTAGGACCTGCACTTACAAAGGGGGTAGGCAGCTGTATATCAGGGAATAAACCATCTGAGGATAAAAACAGCTGGAGCTTGTTAAGGTAATTACACAGGGGAAAGGATAAAGTACTGGGAACTCCTCAGAAGAATCTGATTTGTGGTGAGGGGAGAGAGAAAAAAGCTCATTTAGGAACGACATGAACATGCTGCGTACGTAGCTGTTTATCAGTAAATATCTCCACTGAGATCAAGAAAAGCAGTAGCTTAATAAATTAAGTACTTCCTGGTATGGTTACTGTACTGGTAACTCCCCAAAAGAATCTGGATTGTGGTGAGGGGAACAGAGAAAAAAGCTCATTTACTACCTGCACTGACGAAGGGGGTAGGCAGGTGTATATCAGGGAGTAAACCTTCTGAAATAAAAACAGCTGGAGCTTGTTAAGGTAATTACACAGGGGAAATTATAAAGTACTGGGAACTCCTCAGAAGAATCTGATTTGTGGTGAGGGGAGAGAGATAAAAGCTCATTTAGGAACGACATGAACATGCTGCATAGGTAGCTGTTTATCAGTAAATATCTCCACTGAGATTAAGAACAGCAGTAGCTTAATAAATTAAGTACTTCCTGGTATGGTTACGGTACTGGTAACTCCCCAAAAGAATCTGGATTGTGGTGAGGGAACAGAGAATAAAGCTCATTTAGGACCTGCACTTACGAAGGGGTTAGGCAGCTGTATATCAGGGAATAAACCTTCTGAGAATAAAAACAGCTGGAGCTTGTTAAGGTAATTACACAGGGGAAATTATAAAGTACTGGGAACTCCTCAGAAGAATCTGATTCGTGGTGAGGGGAGAGAGATAAAAGCTCATTTAGGAACGACATGAACATGCTGCGTAGGTAGCTGTTTATCACTAAATATCTCCACTGAGATTAAGAAAAAGCAGTAGCTTAATAAATTAAGTACTTCCTGGTATGGATACTTTACTGGCAACGCCCCAAAAGAATCTGGATTGTGGTGAGGGAACAGAGCAAAAAGCTCATTTAGGACCTGCACTTACGAAGGGGGTAGGCAGCTGTGTATCAGGGAGTAAACCTTCTGAGAATAAAAACAGCTGGAGCTTGTTAAGGTAATTACACAGGGGAAAGGATAATGTACTGGGAACTCCTCAGAAGAATCTGATTTGTGGTGAGGGGAGAGAGATTAAAGCTCATTTAGGAACGATATGAACATGCTGCGTAGGTAGCTGTTTATCAGTAAATATCTCAACTGAGATTAAGAAAAGCAGTAGCTTAATAAATTAAGTACTTCCTGGTATGGTTACTGTACTGGTCACTCCACAAAAGAATCTGGATTGTGGTGAGGGAACAGAGAAAAAAGCTCATTTAGGACCTGCACTTACAAAGGGGGTAGGCAGCTGTATATCAGGGAGTAAAACTTCTGAGAATAAAAACAGCTGGAGCTTGTTAAGGTAATTACACAGGGGAAAGGATAATGTACTGGGAACTCCTCAGAAGAATCTGATTCGTGGTGAGGGGAGAGAGATTAAAGCTCATTTAGGAACGACATGAACATGCTGCGTAGGTAGCTGTTTATCAGTAAATATCTCCACTGAGATTAAGAAAAGCAGTAGCTTAATAAATTAAGTACTTCCTGGTATGGTTACTGTACTGGTAACTCCCCAAAAGAATCTGGATTGTGGTGAGGGAACAGAGAAAAAAGCTCATTTAGGACCTGCACTTACGAAGGGGGTAGGCATCTGTATATCAGGGAGTAAACCTTCTGAGAATAAAAACAGCTGGAGCTTGGTAAGGTAATTACACAGGGGAAAGGATAATGTACTGGGAACTCCTCAGAAGAATCTGATTTGTGGTGAGGGGAGAGAGATAAAAGCTCATTTAGGAACGACAAGAACATGCTGCGTAGGTAGCTGTTTATCAGTAAATATCTCCACTGAGATTAAGAAAATCAGTAGCTTAATAAATTAAGTACTTCCTGGTATGGTTACTGTACTGGTAACTCCCCAAAAGAATCTGGATTGTGGTGAGGGAACAGAGAAAAAAGCTCATTTAGGACCTGCACTTACGAAGGGGGTAGGCAGCTGTATATCAGGGAGTAAACCTTCTGAGAATGAAAACAGCTGGAGCTTGTTAAGGTAATTACACAGGGGAAAGGATAAAGTACTGAGAACTCAGAAGAATCTGATTTGTGGTGAGGGGAGAGAGATAAAAGCTCATTTAAGAACGACATGAACATGCTGCGTAGGTAGCTGTTTATCAGTAAATATCTCCACTGAGATTAAGAAAAGCAGTAGCTTAATAAATTAAGTACTTCCTGGTATGGTTACTGTACTGGTAACTCCACAAAAGAATCTGGATTGTGGTGAGGGAACAGAGAAAAAAGCTCATTTAGGACCTGCACTTACGAAGGGGATAGTCAGCTGTATATCAGGGAGTAAAACTTCTGAGGATAAAAACAGCTGGAGCATGTTAAGGTAATTACACAGGGGAAAGGATAAAGTACTGGGAACTCCTCAGAAGAATCTGATTTGTGGTGAGGGGAGAGAGATAAAAGCTCATTTAGGAACGACATGAACATGCTGCGTAGGTAGCTGTTTATCAGTAAATATCTCCACTGAGATTAAGAAAAGCAGTAGCTTAATAAATTAAGTACTTCCTGGTATGGATACTGTACTGGTAACTCCCCAAAAGAATCTGGATTGTGGTGAGGGAACAGAGAAAAAAGCTCATTTTGGACCTGCACTTACAAAGGGGGTAGGCAGCTGTATATCAGGGAATAAACCATCTGAGGATAAAAACAGCTGGAGCTTGTTAAGGTAATTACACAGGGGAAAGGATAAAGTACTGGGAACTCCTCAGAAGAATCTGATTTGTGGTGAGGGGAGAGAGATAAAAGCTCATTTAGGAACGACATGTACATGCTGCGTACGTAGTTGTTTATCAGTAAATATCTCCACTGAGATTAAGAAAAGCAGTAGCTTAATAAATTAAGTACTTCCTGGTATGGATACTGTACTGGTAACGCCCCAAAAGAATCTGGATTGTGGTGAGGGAACAGAGCAAAAAGCTCATTTAGGACCAGCACTTACGAAGGGGGTAGGCAGCTGTATATCAGGGAGTAAACCTTCTGAGAATAAAAACAGCTGGAGCTTGTTAAGGTAATTACACAGGGGAGAGGATAATGTACTGGGAACTCCTCAGAAGAATCTGATTTGTGGTGAGGGGAGAGAGATTAAAGCTCATTTAGGAACGACATGAACATGCTGCATATGTAGCTGTTTATCAGTAAATATCTCCACTGAGATTAAGAAAAGCAGTAGCTTAATAAATTAAGTACTTCCTGGTATGGTTACTGTACTGGTAACTCCCCAAAAGAATCTGGATTGTGGTGAGGGAACAGAGAAAAAAGCTCATTTAGGACCTGCACTTACGAAGGGGGTAGGCAGCTGTATATCAGGGAATAAACCTTCTGAGAATAAAAACAGCTGGAGCTTGTTAAGGTAATTACACAGGGGAAATTATAAAGTACTGGGAACTCCTCAGAAGAATCTGATTTGTGGTGAGGGGAGAGAGATAAAACTCATTTAGGAACGACATGAACATGCTGCGTAGGTAGCTGTTTATCACTAAATATCTCCACTGAGATTAAGAAAAGCAGTAGCTTAATAAATTAAGTACTTCCTGGTATGGATACTTTACTGGCAACGCCCCAAAAGAATCTGGATTGTGGTGAGGGAACAGAGCAAAAAGATCATTTAGGACCTGCACTTACGAAGGGGGTAGGCAGCTGTGTATCAGGGAGTAAACCTTCTGAGAATAAAAACAGCTGGAGCTTGTTAAGGTAATTACACAGGGGAAAGGATAATGTACTGGGAACTCCTCAGAAGAATCTGATTTGTGGTGAGGGGAGAGAGATTAAAGCTCATTTAGGAACGATATGAACATGCTGCGTAGGTAGCTGTTTATCAGTAAATATCTCAACTGAGATTAAGAAAAGCAGTAGCTTAATAAATTAAGTACTTCCTGGTATGGTTACTGTACTGGTAACTCCCCAAAAGAATCTGGATTGTGGTGAGGGAACAGAGAAAAAAGCTCATTTAGGACCTGCACTTACGAAGGGGGTAGGCAGCTGTATATCAGGGAGTAAACCTTCTGAGAATAAAAACAGCTGGAGCTTGTTAAGGTAATTACACAGGGGAAAGGATAAAGTACTGGGAACTCCTCAGAAGAATCTGATTTGTGGTGAGGGGAGAGAGATAAAAGCTCATTTAGGAACGACATGAACATACTGTGTACGTAGCTGTTTATCAGTAAATATCTCCACTGAGATTAAGAAAAGAAGTTGCTTAATAAATTAAGTACTTCCTGGTATGGTTACTGTACTGGTAACTCCCCAAAAGAATCTGGATTGTGGTGAGGGAACAGAGAAAAAAGCCCATTTAGGACCTGCACTTACGAAGGGGGTAGGCAGCTGTATATCAGGGAGTAAACCTTCTGAGAATAAAAACAGCTGGAGCTTGTTAAGTTAATTACACAGGGGAAAGGATGATGTACTGGGAACTCCTCAGAAGAATCTGATTTGTGGTGAGGGGAGAGAGATAAAAGCTCATTTAGGAACGACATGAACATGCTGCGTACGTAGCTGTTTATCAGTAAATATCTCCACTGAGATGAAGAAAAGCAGTAGCTTAATGAATTTAGTACTTCCTGGTATGGTTACTGTATTGGTAACTCCCCAAAAGAATCTGGATTGTGGTGAGGGAACAGAGAAAAAAGCTCATGTAGGACCTGCACTTACGAAGGGGGTAGGCAGCTGTATATCAGGGAGTAAACCTACTGAGAATAAAAACAGCTGGAGCTTGTTAAGGTAATTACACAGGGGAAAGGATAATGTACTGGGAACTCCTCAGAAGAATTTGATTTGTGGTGAGGAGAGAGAGATAAAAGCTCATTTAGGAACGACATGAACATGCTGCGTAGGTAGCTGTTTATCAGTAAATATCTCCACTGAGATTAAGAAAAGCAGTAGCCTAATAAATTAAGTACTTACCGGTATGGTTACTGTACTGGTAACTCCCCAAAAGAATCTGGATTGTGGTGAGGGAACAGAGAAAAAAGCTCATATAGGACCTGCTCTTACGAAGGGGGTAGGCAGCTGTATATCAGGGAGTAAACCTTCTGACAATAAAAACAGCTGGAGCTTGTTAAGGTAATTACACAGGGGAAAGGATAATGTACTGGGAACTCCTCAGAAGAATCTGATTTGTGGTGAGTGGAGAGAGATAAAAGCTCATTTAGGAACGACAGGAACATGCTGCGTAGGTAGATGTTTATCAGTAAATATCTCCACTGAGTTTAAGAAAAGCAGTAGCTTAATAAATTAAGTACTTCCTGGTATGGTTACTGTACTGGTAACTCGCCAAAAGAATCTGGATTGTGGTGAGGGAACAGAGAAAAAAGCTCATTTAGGACCTGCACTTACGAAGGGGGTAGGCAGCTGTATATCATGGAGTAAACCTTCTGAGAATAAAAACAGCTGGAGCTTGTTAAGGTAATTACAAAGGGGAAAGGATAAAGTACTGGGAACTCCTCAGAAGAATCTGATTTGTGGTGAGGGGAGAGAGATAAAAGCTCATTTAGGAACGACATGAACATACTGCGTACGTAGCTGTTTATCAGTAAATATCTCCACTGAGATTAAGAAAAGAAGTAGCTTAATAAATTAAGTACTTCCTGGTATGGTTACTGTACTGGTAACTCCCCAAAAGAATCTGGATTGTGGTGAGGGAACAGAGAAAAAAGCTCATTTAGGACCTGCACTTACGAAGGGGGTAGGCAGCTGTATATCAGGGAGTAAACCTTCTGAGAATAAAAACAGCTGGAGCTTGTTAAGGTAATTACACAGGGAAAAGGATAATGTACTGGGAACTCCTCAGAAGAATCTGATTGTGGTGAGGGGAGAGAGATAAAAGCTCATTTAGGAACGACATGAACATGCTGCGTAGGTAGCTGTTTATCAGTAAATATCTCCACTGAGATTAAGAAAAGCAGTAGCTTAATAAATTAAGTACTTCTTGGTATGGGTACTGTACTGGTAACTCCCCAAAAGAACCTGGATTGTGGTGAGGGAACAGAGAAAAAAGCTCATTTAGGTCCTGCACTTACGAAGGTGGTAGGCAGCTGTATATCAGGGAGTAAACCTTCTGAGAATAAAAACAGCTGGAGCTTGTTAAGGTAATTACACAGGAGAAAGGATAATGTACTGGGAACTCCTCAGAAGAATCTGATTTGTTGTGAGGGGAGAGAGATAAAAGCTCATTTAGGAACGACATGAACATGCTGCGTACATAGCTGTTTATCAGTAAATATCTCCACTGAGATTAAGAAAAGCAGTAGCTTAATAAATTAAGTACTTCCTGTTATGGTTACTCTACTGGTAACTCCGAAAGAATCTGGATTGTGGTGAGGGAACAGAGAAAAAAGCTCATTTAAGACCTGCACTTACGAAGGGAGTAGGCAGCTGTATATCAGGGAGTAAACCTTCTGAGAATAAAAACAGCTGGAGCTTGTTAAGGTAATTACACAGGGGAAAGGATAATGTACTGGGAACTCCTCAGAAGAATCTGATTTGTGGTGAGGGGAGAGAGATAAAAGCTCATTTGGGAACGACATGAACATGCTGCTTATGTAGCTGTTTATCAGTAAATATCTCCACTGAGATTAAGAAAAGCAGTAGTTTAATAAATTAAGTACTTCTTGGTATGGGTACTGTACAGGTAACTCCCCAAAAGAATCTGGATTGTGGTGAGGGAACAGAGAAAAAAGCTCATTTAGGACCTGCACTTACGACGGGGGTAGGCAGCTGTATATCAAGGAGTAAACCTTCTGATAATAAAAACAGCTGGAGCTTGTTAAGGTAATTACACAGGGGAAAGGATAATGTACTGGGAACTCCTCAGAAGAATCTGATTTGTGGTGAGGGGAGAGAGATAAAAGCTCATTTAGGAACGACATGAACATGCTGCGTAGGTAACTGTTTATCAGTAAATATCTCCACTGAGATTAAGAAAAGCAGTAACTTAATAAATTAAGTACTTCCTGGTATGGTTACTGTACTGGTAACTCCCCAAAAGAATCTGGATTGTGGTGAGGGAACAGAGAAAAAAGCTCATTTGGGACCTGCACTTACGAAGGGGGTAGGCAGCTGTATATCAGGGAGTAAACCTTCTGAGAATAAAAACATCTGGAGCTTGTTAAGGTAATTACACAGGGGAAAGGATAATGTACTGGGAACTCCTCAGAAGAATCTGATTTGTGGTGAGGGGAGAGAGATAAAAGCTCATTTAGGAACGACAGGAACATGCTGCGTAGGTAGCTGTTTATCAGTAAATATCTCCACTGAGATTAAGAAAAGCAGTAGCTTAATAAATTAAGTACTTCCTGGTATGGTTACTGTACTGGTAACTCCCCAAAAGAATCTGGATTGTGGTGAGGGTAGAGAGAAAAAAGCTCATTTAGGACCTACACTTACGAAGGTGGTAGGCAGCTGTATATCAGTGAGTAAACCTTCTGAGAATAAATACAGCTGGAGCTTGTTAAGGTAATTACACAGGGGAAAGGATAATGTACTGGGAACTCCTCAGAAGAATCTGATTTGTGGTGAAGGGAGAGAGATAAAAGCTCATTTAGGAACGACATGAACATGCTGCGTAGGTAGCTGTTTATCAGTAAATATCTACACTGAGATTAAGAAAAGCAGTAGCTTAATAAATTAAGTACTTCCTGGTATGGTTACTGTACTGGTAAGTCCCCAAAAGAATCTGGATTGTGGTGAGGGAACAGAGAAAAAAGCTCATTTAGGACCTGCACTTACGAAGGGGGTAGGCAGCTGTATATCAGGGAGTAAACCTTCTGCGAATAAAAACAGCTGGAGCTTGTTAAGGTAATTACACAGGGGAAAGGATAATGTACTGGGAACTCCTCAGAAGAATCTGATTTGTGGTGAGGGGAGAGAGATAAAAGCTCATTTAGGAACGACATGAACATGCTGCCTAGGTAGCTGTTTATCAGTAAATATCTCCTCTGAGATTAAGAAAAGCAGTAGCTTAATAAATTAAGTACATCCTTGTGTGGTTACTGTACTGGTAACTCCCCAAAAGAATCTGGATTGTGGTGAGGGAACAGCGAAAAAAGCTCATTTAGGACCTGCACTTACGAAGGGGGTAGGCAGCTGTATATCAGGGAGTAAACCTTCTGAGAATAAAAACAGCTGGAGCTTGTTAAGGTAATTACACAGCGGAAAGGATAATGTACTGGGAACTCCTCAGAAGAATCTGATTTGTGGTGAGGGGAGAGAGATAAAATCTCATTTAGGAACGACATGAACATGCTGCGTAGGTAGCTGTTTATCAGTAAATATCTCCACTGAGATTAAGAAAAGCAGTAGCTTAAAATATTAAGTACTTCCTGGTATGGTTACTGTACTGGTAACTCCCCAAAAGAATCTTGATTGTGGTGAGGGAACAGAGAAAAAAGCTCATTTAAGACCTGCACTTTCGAAGGGGGTAGGCAGCTGTATATCAGGGAGTAAACCTTCTGAGAATAAAAACAGCTGGAGCTTGTTAAGGTAATTACACAGGGGAAAGGATAATGTACTGGGAACTCCTCAGAAGAATCTGATTTGTGGTGAGGGGAGAGAGATTAAAGCTCATTTAGGAACGACATGAACATGCTGCGTAGGTAGCTGTTTATCAGTAATTATCTCCACTGAGATTAAGAAAAGCAGTAGCTTAATAAATTAAGTACTTCCTGGTATGGTTACTGTACTGGTAACTCCCCAAAAGAATCTGGATTGTGGTGAGGGAACAGAGAAAAAAGCTCATTTAGGACCTGCACTTACGAAGGGTGTAGGCAGCTGTATATCAGGGAGTAAACCTTCTGAGAATAAAAACAGCTGGAGCTTGTTAAGGTAATTACACAGGGGAAAGGATAATGTACTGGGAACTCCTCAGAAGAATCTGATTTGTGGTGAGGGGAGAGAGATAAAAGCTCATTTAGGAACGACATGAACATCCTGCGTAGGTAGCTGTTTATCAGTAAATATCTCCACTGAGATTAAGAAAAGCAGTAACTTAATAAATTAAGTACTTCCTGGTATGGTTACTGTACTGGTAACTCGCCAAAAGAATCTGGATTGTTGTGAGGGAACAGAGAAAAAAGCTCATTTAGGACCTGCACTTACGAAGGGGGTAGGCAGCAGTATATCAGGGAGTAAACCTTCTGAGAATAAAAACAGCTGGAGCTTGTGAAGGTAATTACACAGGGGAAAGGATAAAGTACTGGAAACTCCTCAGAAGAATCTGATTTGTGGTGAGGGGAGAGAGATAAAAGCTCATTTAGGAACGACATGAACATACTGCGTAGCTAGCTGTTTATCAGTAAATATCTCCACTGAGATTAAGAAAAGAAGTAGCTTAATAAATTAAGTACTTCCTGGTATGGTTACTGTACTGGTAACTCCCCAAAAGAATCTGGATTGTGGTGAGGGAACAGAGAAAAAAGCTCATTTAGGACCTGCACTTACGAAGGGGGTAGGCAGCTGTATATCACGGAGTAAACCTTCTGAGAATAAAAACAGCTGGAGCTTGTTAAGGTAATTACACAGGGGAAAGGATAATGTACTGGGAACTCCTCAGAAGAATCTGATTTGTGGTGAGGGGAGAGAGATAAAAGCTCATTTAGGAACGACATGGACATAATGCGTAGGTAGCTGTTTATCAGTAAATATCTCAACTGAGATTAAGAAAAGTAGTAGCTTAATAAATTAAGTACTTCCTGGTATGGTTACTGTACTGGTAACTCCCCAAAAGAATCTTGATTGTTGTGAGGGAACAGAGAAAAAAGCTCATTTAAGACCTGCACTTTCGAAGGGGGTAGGCAGCTGTATATCAGGGAGTAAACCTTCTGAGAATAAAAACAGCTGGAGCTTGTTAAGGTAATTACACAGGGGAAAGGAAAATGTACTGGGAACTCCTCAGAAGAATCTGATTTGTGGTGAGGGGAGAGAGATTAAAGCTCATTTAGGAACGACAAGAACATGCTGCGTAGGTAGCTGTTTATCAGTAATTATCTCCACTGAGATTAAGAAAAGCAGTAGCTTAATAAATTAAGTACTTCCTGGTATGGTTACTGTACTGGTAACTCCCCAAAAGAATCTGGATTGTGGTGAGGGAACAGAGAAAAAAGCTCATTTAGGACCTGCACTTACGAAGGGTGTAGGCAGCTGTATATCAGGGAGTAAACCTTCTGAGAATAAAAACAGCTGGAGCTTGTTAAGGTAATTACACAGGGGAAAGGATAATGTACTGGGAACTCCTCAGAAGAATCTGATTTGTGGTGAGGGGAGAGAGATAAAAGCTCATTTAGGAACGACATGAACATCCTGCGTAGGTAGCTGTTTATCAGTAAATATCTCCACTGAGATTAAGAAAAGCAGTAACTTAATAAATTAAGTACTTCCTGGTATGGTTACTGTACTGGTAACTCGCCAAAAGAATCTGGATTGTTGTGAGGGAACAGAGAAAAAAGCTCATTTAGGAACTGCACTTACGAAGGGGGTAGGCAGCAGTATATCAGGGAGTAAACCTTCTGAGAATAAAAACAGCTGGAGCTTGTGAAGGTAATTACACAGGGGAAAGGATAAAGTACTGGGAACTCCTCAGAAGAATCTGATTTGTGGTGAGGGGAGAGAGATAAAAGCACATTTAGGAACGACATGAACATACTGCGTAGGTAGCTGTTTATCAGTAAATATCTCCACTGAGATTAAGAAAAGAAGTAGCTTAATAAATTAAGTACTTCCTGGTATGGTTACTGTACTGGTAACTCCCCAAAAGAATCTGGATTGTGGTGAGGGAACAGAGAAAAAAGCTCATTTAGGACCTGCACTTACGAAGGGGGTAGGCAGCTGTATATCACGGAGTAAACCTTCTGAGAATAAAAACAGCTGGAGCTTGTTAAGGTAATTACACAGGGGAAAGGATAATGTACTGGGAACTCCTCAGAAGAATCTGATTTGTGGTGAGGGGAGAGAGATAAAAGCTCATTTAGGAACGACATGAACATACTGCGTAGGTAGCTGTTTATCAGTAAATATCTCCACTGAGATTAAGAAAAGCAGTAGCTTAATAAATTAAGGACTTCCTGGTATGGTTACTGTACTGGTAACTCGCCAAAAGAATCTGGATTGTGGTGAGGGAACAGAGAAAAAAGCTCATTTGGGACCTGCACTTACGAAGGGGGTAGGCAGCTGTATATCAGGGAGTAAACCTTCTGAGAATAAAAACAGCTGGAGCTTGTTAAGGTAATTACACAGGGGAAAGGATAAAGTACTGGGAACTCCTCAGAAGAATCTGATTTGTGGTGAGGGGAGAGAGATAAAAGCTCATTTAGGAACGACATGAACATACTGCGTACGTAGCTGTTTATCAGTAAATATCTCCACTGAGAATAAGAAAAGAAGTTGCTTAATAAATTAAGTACTTCCTGGTATGGTTACTGTACTGGTAACTCCCCAAAAGAATCTGGATTGTGGTGAGGGAACAGAGAAAAAAGCTCATTTAGGACCTGCACTTACGAAAGGGGTAGGCAGCTGTATATCAGGGAGTAAACCTTCTGAGAATAAAAACAGCTGGAGCTTGTTAAGGTAATTACACAGGGAAAAGGATAATGTACTGGGAACTCCTCAGAAGAATCTGATTTGTGGTGAGGGGAGAGAGATAAAATCTCATTTAGGAACGACATGAACATGCTGCGTAGGTAGCTGTTTATCAGTAAATATCTCCACTGAGATTAAGAAAAGCAGTAGCTTAATTAATTAAGTACTTCCTTGTATGGTTACTCTACTGGTAACTCCCCAAAAGAATCTGGATTGTGGTGAGGGAACAGAGAAAAAAGCTCATTTAGGACCTGCACTTACGAAGGGGGTAGGCAGCTGTATATCAGGGAGTAAACCTTCTGAGAATAAAAACAGCTGGAGCTTGTTAAGGTAATTACACAGGGAAAAGGATAATGTACTGGGAACTCCTCAGAAGAATCTGATTTGTGGTGAGGGGAGAGAGATAAAAGCTCATTTAGGAACGACATGAACATGCTGCGTAGGTAGCTGTTTATCAGTAAATATCTCCACTGAGATTAAGAAAAGCAGTAGCTTAAATAATTAAGTACTTCCTGGTATGGTTACTCTACTGGTAACTCCCCAAAAGAATCTGGATTGTGGTTAGGGAACAGAGAAAAAAGCTCATTTAGGACGTGCACTTACGAAGGGGGTAGGCAGCTGTATATCAGGGAGTAAACCTTCTGAGAATAAAAACAGCTGGAGCTTGTTAAGTTAATTACACAGGGGAAAGGATAATGTACTGGGAACTCCTCAGAAGAATCTGATTTGTGGTGAGGGGAGAGAGATAAAAGCTCATTTAGGAACGACATGAACATGCTGCGTACGTAGCTGTTTATCAGTAAATATCTCCACTGAGATGAAGAAAAGCAGTAGCTTAATAAATTAAGTACTTCCTGGTATGGTTGCTGTACTGGTAACTCCCCAAAAGAATCTGGATTGTGGTGAGGGAACAGAGAAAAAAGCTCATGTAGGACCTGCACTTACGAAGGGGGTAGGCAGCTGTATATCAGGGAGTAAACCTTCTGAGAATAAAAACAGCTGGAGCTTGTTAAGATAATTACACAGGGGAAAGGATAATGTACTGGGAACTCCTCAGAAGAATTTGATTTGTGGTGAGGAGAGAGAGATAAAAGCTCATTTAGGAACGACATGAACATGCTGCGTAGGTAGCTGTTTATCAGTAAATATCTCCACTGAGATTAAGAAAAGCAGTAGCCTAATAAATTAAGTACTTACTGGTATGGTTACTGTACTGGTAACTCCCCAAAAGAATCTGGATTGTGGTGAGGGAACAGAGAAAAAAGCTCATATAGGACCTGCACTTACGAAGGGGGTAGGCAGCTGTATATCAGGGAGTAAACCTTCTGACAATAAAAACAGCTGGAGCTTGTTAAGGTAATTACACAGGGGAAAGGATAATGTACTGGGAACTCCTCAGAAGAATCTGATTTGTGGTGAGGGGAGAGAGATAAAAGCTCATTTAGGAACGACATGAACATGCTGCGTAGGTAGATGTTTATCAGTAAATATCTCCACTGAGATTAAGAAAAGCAGTAGCTTAATAAATTAAGTACTTCCTGGTATGGTTACTGTACTGGTAACTCGCCAAAAGAATCTGGATTGTGGTGAGGGAACAGAGAAAAAAGCTCATTTAGGACCTGCACTTACGAAGGGGGTAGGCAGCTGTATATCAGGGAGTAAACCTTCTGAGAATAAAAACAGCTGGAGCTTGTTAAGGTAATTACACAGGGGAAAGTATAAAGTACTGGGAACTCCTCAGAAGAATCTGATTTGTGGTGAGGGGAGAGAGATAAAAGCTCATTTAGGAACGACATGAACATACTGCATACGTAGCTGTTTATCAGTAAATATCTCCACTGAGATTAAGAAAAGAAGTAGCTTAATAAATTAAGTACTTCCTGGTATGGTTACTGTACTGGTAACTCGCCAAAAGAATCTGGATTGTGGTGAGGGAACAGAGAAAAAAGCTCATTTAGGACCTGCACTTACGAAGGGGGTAGGCAGCTGTATTTCAGGGAGTAAACCTTCTGAGAAGAAAAACACCTGGAGCTTGTTAAGGTAATTACACAGGGGAAAGGATAATGTACTGGGAACTCCTCAGAAGAATCTGATTTGTGGTGAGGGGAGAGAGATAAAAGCTCATTTAGGAACGACATGAACATGCTGCGTAGGTAGCTGTTTATCAGTTAATATCTCCACTGAGATTAAGAAAAGCAGTAGCTTAATAATTTAAGTACTTCCTGGTATGGTTACTGTACTGGTAACACCCCAAAAGAATCTGGATTGTGGTGAGGGAACAGAGAAAAAAGCTCATTTAGGACCTGCACTTACGAAGGGGGTAGGCAGCTGTATATCAGGGAGTAAACCTTCTGAGAATATAAACAGCTGGAGCTTGTTAAGGTAATTACACAGGGGAAAGGATAATGTACTGGGAACTCCTCAGAAGAATCTGATTTGTGGTGAGGGGAGAGAGATAAAATCTCATTTAGGAACGACATGAACATGCTGCGTAGGTAGCTGTTTATCAGTAAATATCTCCACTGAGATTAAGAAAAGCAGTAGCTTAATAAATTAAGTACTTCCTGGTATGGTTACTGTACTGGTAACTCGCCAAAAGAATCTGGATTGTGGTGAGGGAACAGAGAAAAAAGCTCATTTAGGACCTGCACTTACGAAGGGGGTAGGCAGCTGTATATCAGGGAGTATACCTTCTGAGAATAAAAACAGCTGGAGCTTGTTAAGGTAATTACACAGGGGAAAGGATAAAGTACTGGGAACTCCTCAGAAGAATCTGATTTGTGGTGAGGGGAGAGAGATAAAAGCTCATTTAGGAACGACACGAACATACTGCGTACGTAGCTGTTTATCAGTAATTATCTCCACTGAGATTAAGAAAAGAAGTTGCTTAATAAATTAAGTACTTCCTGGTATGGTTACTGTACTGGTAACTCCCCAAAAGAATCTGGATTGTGGTGAGGGAACAGAGAAAAAAGCTCATTTAGGACCTGCACTTACGAAGGGGGTAGGCAGCTGTATATCAGGGAGTAAACCTTCTGAGAATAAAAACAGCTGGAGCTTGTTAAGGTAATTACATAGGGAAAAGGATAATGTACTGGGAACTCCTCAGAAGAATCTGATTTGTGGTGAGGGGAGAGAGATAAAAGCTCATTTAGGAACGACATGAACATGCTGCGTAGGTAGCTGTTTATCAGTAAATATCTCCACTGAGATTAAGAAAAGCAGTAGCTTAATTAATTAAGTACTTCCTGGTATGGTTACTCTACTGGTAACTCCCCAAAAGAATCTGGATTGTGGTGAGGGAACAGAGAAAAAAGCTCATTTAGGACCTGCACATACGAAGGGGGTAGGCAGCTGTATATCAGGGAGTAAACCTTCTGAGAATAAAAACAGCTGGAGCTTGTTAAGTTAATTACACAGGGGAAAGGATAATGTACTGGGAACTCCTCAGAAGAATCTGATTTGTGGTGAGGGGAGAGAGATAAAAGCTCATTTAGGAACGACATGAACATGCTGCGTACGTAGCTGTTTATCAGTAAATATCTCCACTGAGATGAAGAAAAGCAGTAGCTTAATAAATTAAGTACTTCCTGGTATGGTTACTGTACTGGTAACTCCCCAAAAGAATCTGGATTGTGGTGAGGGAACAGAGAAAAAAGCTCATGTAGGACCTGCATTTACGAAGGGGGTAGGCAGCTGTATATCAGGGAGTAAACCTTCTGAGAATAAAAACAGCTGGAGCTTGTTAAGGTAATTACACAGGGGAAAGGATAATGTACTGGGAACTCCTCAGAAGAATTTGATTTGTGGTGAGGAGAGAGAGATAAAAGCTCATTTAGGAACGACATGAACATGCTGCCTAGGTAGCTGTTTATCAGTAAATATCTCCACTGACATTAAGAAAAGCAGTAGCCTAATAAATTAAGTACTTACTGGTATGGTTACTGTACTGGTAACTCCCCAAAAGAATCTGGATTGTGGTGAGGGAACAGAGAAAAAAGCTCATATAGGACCTGCACTTACGAAGGGGGTAGGCAGCTGTATATCAGGGAGTAAACCTTCTGACAATAAAAAAAGCTGGAGCTTGTTAAGGTAATTACACAGGGGAAAGGATAATGTACTGGGAACTCCTCAGAAGAATCTGAATTGTGGTGAGGGGAGAGAGATAAAAGCTCATTTAGGAACGACATGAACATGCTGCGTAGGTAGATGTTTATCAGTAAATATCTCCACTGAGATTAAGAAAAGCAGTAGCTTAATAAATTAAGTACTTCCTGGTATGGTTACTGTACTGGTAACTCGCCAAAAGAATCTGGATTGTGGTGAGGGAACAGAGAAAAAAGCTCATTTAGGACCTGCACTTATGAAGGGGGTAGGCAGCTGTATATCAGGGGGTAAACCTTCTGAGAATATAAACAGCTGGAGCTTGTTAAGGTAATTACACAGGGGAAAGGATAATGTACTGGGAACTCCTCAGAAGAATCTGATTTGTGGTGAGGGGAGAGAGATAAAAGCTCATTTAGGAACGACATGAACATGCTGCGTAGGTAGATGTTTATCAGTAAATATCTCCACTGAGATTAAGAAAAGCAGTAGCTTAATAAATTAAGTACTTCCTGGTATGGTTACTGTACTGGTAACTCGCCAAAAGAATCTGGATTGTGGTGAGGGAACAGAGAAAAAAGCTCATTTAGGACCTGCACTTACGAAGGGGGTAGGCAGCTGTATATCAGGGAGTAAACCTTCTGAGAATAAAAACAGCTGGAGCTTGTTAAGGTAATTACACAGGGGAAAGGATAAAGTACTGGGAACTCCTCAGAAGAATCTGATTTGTGGTGAGGGGAGAGAGATAAAAGCTCATTTAGGAACGACATGAACATGCTGCGTACGTAGCTGTTTATCAGTAAATATCTCCACTGAGATTAAGAAAAGCAGTAGCTTAATAAATTACGTACATCCTGGTACGGTTACTTTACTGGTAACTCCCCAAAAGAATCTGGATTGTGGTGAGGGAACAGAGATAAAAGCTCATTTAGGACCTGCACTTACGAAGGGGGTAGGCAGCTGTATATCAGGGAGTAAACCTTCTGAGAATAAAAACAGCTGGAGCTTGTTAAGGTAATTACACAGGGGAAAGGATAAAGTACTGGGAACTCCTCAGAAGAATCTGATTTGTGGTGAGGGGAGAGAGATAAAAGCTCATTTAGGAACGACATGAACATACTGCATACGTAGCTGTTTATCAGTAAATATCTCCACTGAGATTAAGAAAAGAAGTAGCTTAATAAATTAAGTACTTCCTGGTATGGTTACTGTACTGGTAACTCCCCAAAAGAATCTGGATTGTGGTGAGGGAACAGAGAAAAAAGCTCATTTAGGACCTGCACTTACGAAGGGGGTAGGCAGCTGTATTTCAGGGAGTAAACCTTCTGAGAAGAAAAACACCTGGAGCTTGTTAAGGTAATTACACAGGGGAAAGGATAATGTACTGGGAACTCCTCAGAAGAATCTGATTGTGGTGAGGGGAGAGAGATAAAAGCTCATTTAGGAACGACATGTACATGCTGCGTAGGTAGCTGTTTATCAGTAAATATCTCCACTGAGATTAAGAAAAGCAGTAGCTTAATAAATTAAGTACTTCCTGGTATGGTTACTGTACTGGTAACTCCCCAAAAGAATCTGGATTGTGGTGAGGGAACAGAGAAAAAAGCTCATTTAAGACCTGCACTTACGAAGGGGGTAGGCAGCTGTATATCAGGGAGTAAACCTTCTGAGAATATAAACAGCTGGAGCTTGTTAAGGTAATTACACAGGGGAAAGGATAATGTACTGGGAACTCCTCAGAAGAATCTGATTTGTGGTGAGGGGAGAGAGATAAAAGCTCATTTAGGAACGACATGAACATGCTGCGTAGGTAGATGTTTATCAGTAAATATCTCCACTGAGATTAAGAAAAGCAGTAGCTTAATAAATTAAGTACTTCCTGGTATGGTTACTGTACTGGTAACTCGCCAAAAGAATCTGGATTGTGGTGAGGGAACAGAGAAAAAAGCTCATTTAGGACCTGCACTTACGAAGGGGGTAGGCAGCTGTATATCAGGGAGTAAACCTTCTGAGAATAAAAACAGCTGGAGCTTGTTAAGGTAATTACACAGGGGAAAGGATAAAGTACTGGGAACTCCTCAGAAGAATCTGATTTGTGGTGAGGGGAGAGAGATAAAAGCTCATTTAGGAACGACATGAACATGCTGCGTACGTAGCTGTTTATCAGTAAATATCTCCACTGAGATTAAGAAAAGCAGTAGCTTAATAAATTAAGTACATCCTGGTACGGTTACTGTACTGGTAACTCCCCAAAAGAATCTGGATTGTGGTGAGGGAACAGAGATAAAAGCTCATTTAGGACCTGCACTTATGAAGGGGTTAGGCAGCAGTATATCAGGGAGTAAACCTTCTGAGAATAAAAACAGCTGGAGCTTGTTAAGGTAATTACACAGGGGAAAGGATAATGTACTGGGAACTCCTCAGAAGAATCTGACTTGTGGTGAGGGGAGAGAGATAAAAGATCATTTAGGAACGACAGGAACATGCTGCGTAGGTAGCTGTTTATCAGTAAATATCTCCACTGAGATTAAGAAAAGCAGTAGCTTAATAAATTAAGTACTTCCTGGTATGGTTACTGTACTGGAAACTCCCCAAAAGAATCTGGATTGTGGTGAGGGTAGAGAGAAAAAAGCTCATTTAGGACCTGCACTTACGAAGGGGGTAGGCAGCTGTATATCAGTGAGTAAACCTTCTGAGAATAAATACAGCTGGAGCTTGTTAAGGTAATTACACAGGGGAAAGGATAATGTACTGGGAACTCCTCAGAAGAATCTGATTTGTGGTGAAGGGAGAGAGATAAAAGCTCATTTAGGAACGACATGAACATGATGCGTAGGTAGCTGTTTATCAGTAAATATCTCCATTGAGATTAAGAAAAGCAGTAGCTTAATAAATTAAGTACTTCCTGGTATGGTTACTGTACTGGTAAGTCCCCAAAAGAATCTGGATTGTGGTGAGGGAACAGAGAAAAAAGCTCATATAGGACCTGCACTTACGAAGGGGGTAGGCAGCTGTATATCAGGGAGTAAACCTTCTGCGAATAAAAACAGCTGGAGCTTGTTAAGGTAATTACACAGGGGAAAGGATAATGTACTGGGAACTCCTCAGAAGAATCTGATTTGTGGTGAGGGGAGAGAGATAAAAGCTCATTTAGGAACGACATGAACATGCTGCGGAGGTAGCTGTTTATCAGTAAATATCTCCTCTGACATTAAGAAAAGCAGTAGCTTAATAAATTAAGTACATCCTTGTGTGGTTACTGTACTGGTAACTCCCCAAAAGAATCTGGATTGTGGTGAGGGAACAGAGAAAAAAGCTCATTTAGGACCTGCACTTACGAAGGGGGTAGGCAGCTGTATATCAGGGAGTAAACCTTCTGAGAATAAAAACAGCTGGAACTTGTTAAGGTAATTACACAGGGGAAAGGATAATGTACTGGGAACTCCTCAGAAGAATCTGATTTGTGGTGAGGGGAGAGAGATAAAAGCTCATTTATGAACGACATGAACATGCTGGGTACGTAGCTGTTTATCAGTAAATATCTCCACTGAGATTAAGAAAAGCAGTAGCTTAATAAATTAAGTACTTCCTGGTATGGTTACTGTACTGGTAACTCCCCAAAAGAATCTGGATTGTGGTGAGGGAACAGAGAAAAAAGCTCATTTAGGACCTGCACTTACGAAGGGGGTAGGCAGCTGTATATCAGGGAGTAAACCTTCTGACAATAAAAACAGCTGGAGCTTGTTAAGGTAATTACACAGGGGAAAGGATAATGTACTGGGAACTACTCAGAAAATCTGATTTGTGGTGAGGGGAGAGAGATAAAAGCTCATTTGGGAACGACATGAACATGCTGCGTAGTTAGCTGTTTATCAGTAAATATCTCCACTGAGATTAAGAAAAGCAGTAGCTTAATAAATTAAGTACTTCCTGGTATGGTTACTGTACTGGTAACTCGACAAAAGAATCTGGATTGTGGTGAGGGAACAGAGAAAAAAGCTCATTTAGGACCTGCACTTACGAAGGGGGTAGGCAGCTGTATATCAGGGAGTAAACCTTCTGAGAATAAAAACAGCTGGAGCTTGTTAAGGTAATTACACAGGGGAAAGGATAAAGTACTGGGAACTCCTCAGAAGAATCTGATTTGTGGTGAGGGGAGAGAGATAAAAGCTCATTTAGGAACGACATGAACATGCTGCGTACGTAGCTGTTTATCAGTAAATATCTCCACCGAGATTAAGAAAAGCAGTAGCTTAATAAATTAAGTACATCCTGGTATGGTTACTGTACTGGTAACTGCCGAAAAGAATCTGGATTGTGGTGAGGGAACAGAGATAAAAGCTCATTTAGGACCTGCACTTATATAGGGGTTAGGCAGCAGAATATCAGGGAGTAAACCTACTGAGAATAAAAACAGCTGGAGCTTGTTAAGGTAATTACACAGGGGAAAGGATAATGTACTGGGAACTCCTCAGAAGAATCTGATTTGTGGTGAGGGGAGAGAGATAAAAGCTCATTTAGGACCGACAGGAACATGCTGCGTAGGTAGCTGTTTATCAGTAAATATCTCCACTGAGATTAAGAAAAGCAGTAGCTTAATAAATTAAGTACTTCCTGGTATGGTTACTGTACTGGTAACTCCCCAAAAGAATCTGGATTGTGGTGAGGGTAGAGAGAAAAAAGCTCATTTAGGACCTGCACTTACGAAGGGGGTAGGCAGCTGTATATCAGTGAGTAAACCTTCTGAGAATAAATACAGCTGGAGCTTGTTAAGGTAATTACACAGGGGAAAGGATAATGTACTGGGAACTCCTCAGAAGAATCTGATTTGTGGTGAGGGGAGAGAGATAAAAGCTCATTTAGGAACGACATGAACATGATGCGTAGGTAGCTGTTTATCAGTAAATATCTCCATTGAGATTAAGAAAAGCAGTAGCTTAATAAATTAAGTACTTCCTGGTATGGTTACTGTACTGGTAAGTCCCCAAAAGAATCTGGATTGTGGTGAGGGAACAGAGAAAAAAGCTCATTTAGGACCTGCACTTACGAAGGGGGTAGGCAGCTGTATATCAGGGAGTAAACATTCTGCGAATAAAAACAGCTGGAGCTTGTTAAGGTAATTACACAGGGGAAAGGATAATGTACTGGGAACTCCTCAGAAGAATCTGATTTGTGGTGAGGGGAGAGAGATAAAAGCTCATTTAGGAACGACATGAATATGCTGCGGAGGTAGCTGTTTATCAGTAAATATCTCCTCTGACATTAAGAAAAGCAGTAGCTTAATAAATTAAGTACAGCCTTGTGTGGTTACTGTACTGTTAACTCCCCAAAAGAATCTGGATTGTGGTGAGGGAACAGAGAAAAAAGCTCATTTAGGACCTGCACTTACGAAGGGAGTAGGCAGCTGTATATCAGGGAATAAACCTTCTGAGAATAAAAACAGCTGGAGCTTGTTAAGGTAATTACACAGGGGAAAGGATAATGTACTGGAAACTCCTTAGAAGAATCTGATTCGTGCTGAGGGGAGAGAGATAAAAGCTCATTAACGAACGACAGGAATATGGTGCCTACGTAGCTGTTTATCAGTAAATATCTCCACTGAGATTAAGAAAAGCAGTAGCGTAATAAATTAAGTACTTCCTGGTATGGTTACTGTACTGGTCACTCCACAAAAGAATCTGGATTGTGGTGAGGGAACAGAGAAAAAAGCTCATTTAGGACCTGCACTTACAAAGGGGGTAGGCAGCTGTATATCAGGGAGTAAACCTTCTGAGAATAAAAACAGCTGCAGCTTGTTAAGGTAATTACACAGGGGAAAGGATAATGTACTGGTAACTCCTCAGAAGAATCTGATTTGTGGTGAGGGGAGAGAGATAAAAGCTCATTTAGGAACGACATGAACATGCTGCGTACGTAGCTGTTTATCAGTACATATCTCCACTGAGATTAAGAACAGCAGTAGCTTAATAAATTAAGTACTTCCTGATTTGGTTACTCTACTGGTCACTCCACAAAAGAATCTGGATTGTGGTGAGGGAACAGAGAAAAAAGCTCATTTAGGACCTGCACTTACGAAGGGGGTAGGCAGCTGTCTATCAGGTTATAAACCTTCTGAGAATAAAAACAGCGGAAGCTTGTTAAGGTAATTACACAGGGGAAAGGATAATGTACTGGGAACTCCTCAGAAGAATCTGATTCGTGGTGAGGGGAGAGAGATAAATGCTCATTTACGAACGACATGAACATGCTGCGTACGTAGCTGTTTATCAGTAAATATCTCCACTGAGATTAAGAAAAGCAGTAGCTTAATAAATTAAGTACTTCCTGGTATGGTTACTGTACTGGTCACTCCACAAAAGAATCTGGATTGTGGTGAGGGAACAGAGAAAAAAGCTCATTTAGGACCTGCACTTACAAAGGGGGTAGGCAGCTGTATATCAGGGAGTAAACCTTCTGAGAATAAAAACAGCTGGAGCTTGTTAAGGTAATTACACAGGGGAAAGGATAATGTACTGGGAACTCCTCAGAAGAATCTGACTTGTGGTGAGGGGAGAGAGATAAAAGCTCATTTAGGAACGACATGAACATGCTGCGTAGGTAGCTGTTTATCAGTAAATATCTCCACTGAGATTAAGAAAAGCAGTAGCTTAATAAATTAAGTACTTCCTGGTATGGTTACTGTACTGGTAACTCCCCAAAAGAATCTGGATTGTGGTGAGGGAACAGAGAAAAAAGCTCATTTACTACCTGCACTGACGAAGGGGGTAGGCAGCTGTATATCAGGGAGTAAACCTTCTGAAATAAAAACAGCTGGAGCTTGTTAAGGTAATTACACAGGGGAAATTATAAAGTACTGGGAACTCCTCAGAAGAATCTGATTTGTGGTGAGGGGAGAGAGATAAAAGCTCATTTAGGAACGACATGAACATGCTGCATAGGTAGCTGTTTATCAGTAAATCTCTCCACTGAGATTAAGAACAGCAGTAGCTTAATAAATTAAGTACTTCCTGGTATGGTTACTGTACTGGTAACTCCCCAAAAGAATCTGGATTGTGGTGAGGGAACAGAGAAAAAAGCTCATTTAGGACCTGCACTTACCAAGGGGGTAGGCAGCTGTATATCAGGGAATAAACCTTCTGAGGATAAAAACAGCTGGAGCTTGTTAAGGTAATTACACAGGGGAAAGGATAAAGTACTGGGAACTCCTCAGAAGAATCTGATTTGTGGTGAGGGGAGAGAGAAAAAAGCTCATTTAGGAACGACATGAACATGCTGCGTACGTAGCTGTTTATCAGTAAATATCTCCACTGAGATCAAGAAAAGCAGTAGCTTAATAAATTAAGTACTTCCTGGTATGGTTACTGTACTGGTAACTCCCCAAAAGAATCTGGATTGTGGTGAGGGAACAGAGAAAAAAGCTCATTTACTACCTGCACTGACGAAGGGGGTAGGCAGGTGTATATCAGGGAGTAAACCTTCTGAAATAAAAACAGCTGGAGCTTGTTAAGGTAATTACACAGGGGAAATTATAAAGTACTGGGAACTCCTCAGAAGAATCTGATTTGTGGTGAGGGGAGAGAGATAAAAGCTCATTTAGGAACGACATGAACATGCTGCATAGGTAGCTGTTTATCAGTAAATATCTCCACTGAGATTAAGAACAGCAGTAGCTTAATAAATTAAGTACTTCCTGGTATGGTTACGGTACTGGTAACTCCCCAAAAGAATCTGGATTGTGGTGAGGGAACAGAGAAAAAAGCTCATTTAGGACCTGCACTTACGAAGGGGGTAGGCAGCTGTATATCAGGGAATAAACCTTCTGAGAATAAAAACAGCTGGAGCTTGTTAAGGTAATTACACAGGGGAAATTATAAAGTACTGGGAACTCCTCAGAAGAATCTGATTCGTGGTGAGGGGAGAGAGATAAAAGCTCATTTAGGAACGACATGAACATGCTGCGTAGGTAGCTGTTTATCACTAAATATCTCCACTGAGATTAAGAAAAGCAGTAGCTTAATAAATTAAGTACTTCCAGGTATGGATACTTTACTGGCAACGCCCCAAAAGAATCTGGATTGTGGTGAGGGAACAGAGCAAAAAGCTCATTTAGGACCTGCACTTACGAAGGGGGTAGGCAGCTGTGTATCAGGGAGTAAACCTTCTGAGAATAAAAACAGCTGGAGCTTGTTAAGGTAATTACACAGGGGAAAGGATAATGTACTGGAACTCCTCAGAAGAATCTGATTTGTGGTGAGGGGAGAGAGATTAAAGCTCATTTAGGAACGATATGAACATGCTGCGTAGGTAGCTGTTTATCAGTAAATATATCCACTGAGATTAAGAAAAGCAGTAGCTTAATAAATTAAGTACTTCCTGGTATGGTTACTGTACTGGTCACTCCACAAAAGAATCTGGATTGTGGTGAGGGAACAGAGAAAAAAGCTCATTTAGGACCTGCACTTACGAAGGGGGTAGACAGCTGTATATCAGGGAGTAAACCTTCTGAGAATAAAAACAGCTGGAGCTTGTTAAGGTAATTACACAGGGGAAAGGGTAATGTACTGGGAACTTCTCAGAAGAATCTGATTTGTGGTGAGGGGAGAGAGATAAAAGCTCATTTAGGAACGACAAGAACATGCTGCGTAGGTAGCTGTTTATCAGTAAATATCTCCACTGAGATTAAGAAAAGCAGTAGCTTAATAAATTAAGTACTTCCTGATTTGGTTACTCTACTGGTAACTCCCCAAAAGAATCTGGATTGTGGTGAGGGAACAGAGAAAAAAGCTCATTTAGGACCTGCACTTACGAAGGGGGTAGGCATCTGTATATCATTGAGTAAACCTTCTGAGAATAAAAACAGCTGGAGCTTGGTAAGGTAATTACACAGGGAAAGGATAATGTACTGGGAACTCCTCAGAAGAATCTGATTTGTGTTGAGGGGAGAGAGATAAAAGCTCATTTAGGAACGACAAGAACATGCTGCGTAGGTAGCTGTTTATCAGTAAATATCTCCACTGAGATTAAGAAAATCAGTAGCTTAATAAATTAAGTACTTCCTCGTATGGTTACTGTACTGGTAACTCCCCGAAAGAATCTGGATTGTGGTGAGGGAACAGAGAAAAAAGCTCATTTAGGACCTGCACTTACGAAGGGGGTAGGCAGCTGTATATCAGGGAGTAAACCTTCTGAGAATAAAAACAGCTGGAGCTTGTTAAGGTAATTACACAGGGGAAAGGATAAAGTACTGAGAACTCAGAAGAATCTGATTTGTGGTGAGGGGAGAGAGATAAAAGCTCATTTAGGAACGACATGAACATGCTGCGTAGGTAGCTGTTTATCAGTAAATATCTCCACTGAGATTAAGAAAAGCAGTAGCTTAATAAATTAAGTACTTCCTGGTATGGTTACTGTACTGGTATCTCCACAAAAGAATCTGGATTGTGGTGAGGGAACAGAGAAAAAAGCTCATTTAGGACCTGCACTTACGAAGGGGGTAGTCAGCTGTATATCAGGGAGTAAAACTTCTGAGGATAAAAACAGCTGGAGCATGTTAAGGTAATTACACAGGGGAAAGGATAAAGTACTGGGAACTCCTCAGAAGAATCTGATTTGTGGTGAGGGGAGAGAGATAAAAGCTCATTTAGGAACGACATGAACATGCTGCGTACGTAGCTGTTTATCAGTAAATATCTCCACTGAGATTAAGAAAAGCAGTAGCTTAATAAATAAGTACTTCCTGGTATGGATACTGTACTGGTAACTCCCCAAAAGAATCTGGATTGTGGTGAGGGAACAGAGAAAAAAGCTCATTTAGGACCTGCACTTACAAAGGGGGTAGGCAGCTGTATATCAGGGAATAAACCATCTGAGGATAAATACAGCTGGAGCTTGTTAAGGTAATTACACAGGGGAAAGGATAAAGTACTGGGAACTCCTCAGAAGAATCTGATTTGTGGTGAGGGGAGAGAGATAAAAGCTCATTTAGGAACGACATGAACATGCTGCGTACGTAGTTGTTTATCAGTAAATATCTCCACTGAGATTAAGAAAAGCAGTAGCTTAATAAATTAAGTACTTCCTGGTATGGATACTGTACTGGTAACGCCCCAAAAGAATCTGGATTGTGGTGAGGGAACAGAGCAAAAAGCTCATTTAGGACCTCCACTTACGAAGGGGGTAGGCAGCTGTATATCAGGGAGTAAACCTTCTGAGAATAAAAACAGCTGGAGCTTGTTAAGGTAATTACACAGGGGAGAGGATAATGTACTGGGAACTCCTCAGACGAATCTGATTTGTGGTGAGGGGAGAGAGATAAAGCTCATTTAGGAACGACATGAACATGCTGCGTACGTAGCTGTTTATCAGTAAATATCTCCACTGAGATTAAGAAAAGCAGTAGCTTAATAAATTAAGTACTTCCTGGTATGGTTACTGTACTGTTAACTCCCCAAAAGAATCTGGATTGTGGTGAGGGAACAGAGAAAAAAGCTCATTTAGGACCTGCACTTACGAAGGGAGTAGGCAGCTGTATATCAGGGAATAAACCTTCTGAGAATAAAAACAGCTGGAGCTTGTTAAGGTAATTACACAGGGGAAAGGATAATGTACTGGGAACTCCTCAGAAGAATCTGATTCGTGCTGAGGGGAGAGAGATAAAAGCTCATTAACGAACGACAGGAATATGGTGCCTACGTAGCTGTTTATCAGTAAATATCTCCACTGAGATTAAGAAAAGCAGTAGCGTAATAAATTAAGTACTTCTGGTATGGTTACTGTACTGGTCACTCCACAAAAGAATCTGGATTGTGGTGAGGGAACAGAGAAAAAAGCTCATTTAGGACCTGCACTTACAAAGGGGGTAGGCAGCTGTATATCAGGGAGTAAACCTTCTGAGAATAAAAACAGCTGCAGTTTGTTAAGGTAATTACACAGGGGAAAGGATAATGTACTGGGAACTCCTCAGTAGAATCTGATTTATGGTGAGGGGAGAGAGATAAAAGCTCATTTAGGAACGGCATGAACATGCTGCGTACGTAGCTGTTTATCAGTAAATATCTCCACTGAGATTAAGAAAAGCAGTAGCTTAATAAATTAAGTACTTCCTAGTATGGTTACTGTACTGGTAACTCCTCAAAAGAATCTGGATTGTGGTGAGGGAGCAGAGAAAAAAGCTCATTTAGGACCTGCACTTACGAAAGGAGTAGGCAGCTGTATATCAGGGAGTAAACCTTCTGAGAATAAAAACAGCTGGAGCTTGTTAAGGTTAATTACACAGGGGAAAGGATAATGTACTGGTAACTCCTCAGAAGAATCTGATTTGTGGAGAGGGGAGAGAGATAAAAGCTCATTTAGGAACGACATGAACATGCTGCGTACGTAGCTGTTCATCAGTACATATCTCCACTGAGATTAAGAACAGCAGTAGCTTAATAAATTAAGTACTTCCTGATTTGGTTACTCTACTGGTCACTCCACAAAAGAATCTGGATTGTGGTGAGGGAACAGAGAAAAAAGCTCATTTAGGACCTGCACTTACGAAGGGGGTAGGCAGCTGTCTATCAGGTTATAAACCTTCTGAGAATAAAAACAGCGGAAGCTTGTTAAGGTAATTACACAGGGGAAAGGATAATGTACTGGGAACTCCTCAGAAGAATCTGATTCGTGGTGAGGGGAGAGAGATAAATGCTCATTTACGAACGACATGAACATGCTGCGTACGTAGCTGTTTATCAGTAAATATCTCCACTGAGATTAAGAAAAGCAGTAGCTTAATAAATTAAGTACTTCTGGTATGGTTACTGTACTGGTCACTCCACAAAAGAATCTGGATTGTGGTGAGGGAACAGAGAAAAAAGCTCATTTAGGACCTGCACTTACAAAGGGGGTAGGCAGCTGTATATCAGGGAGTAAACCTTCTGAGAATAAAAACAGCTGGAGCTTGTTAAGGTAATTACACAGGGGAAAGGATAATGTTCTGGGAACTCCTCAGAAGAATCTGACTTGTGGTGAGGGGAGAGAGATAAAAGCTCATTTAGGAACGACATGAACATGCTGCGTAGGTAGCTGTTTATCAGTAAATATCTCCACTGAGATTAAGAAAAGCAGTAGCTTAATAAATTAAGTACTTCCTGGTATGGTTACTGTACTGGTAACTCCCCAAAGAATCTGGATTGTGGTGAGGGAACAGAGAAAAAAGCTCATTTACTACCTGCACTGACGAATGGGGTAGGCAGCTGTATATCAGGGAGTAAACCTTCTGAGAATAAAAACAGCTGGAGCTTTTTAAGGTAATTACACAGGGGAAAGGATGAAGTACTGGGAACTCCTCAGAAGAATCTGATTTGTGGTGAGGGGAGAGAGATAAAAGCTCATTTAGGAACGACATGAACATGCTGCGTAGGTAGCTGTTTATCAGTAAATATCTCCACTGAGTTTAGAAAAGCAGTAGCTTAATAAATTAAGTACTTCCTGGTATGGATACTGTACTGGTAACGCCCCAAAAGAATCTGGATTGTGGTGAGGGAACAGAGCAAAATGCTCATTTAGGACCTGCACTTACGAAAGGGGTAGGTAGCTGTGTATCAGGGAGTAACCTACTGAGAATAAAAACAGCTGGAGCTTGTTAAGGTAATTACACAGGGGAAAGGTTAATGTACTGGGAACTCCTCAGAAGAATCTGATTTGTGGTGAGGGGAGAGAGATTAAAGCTCATTTAGGAACGACATGAACATGCTGCGTAGGTAGCTGTTTATCAGTAAATATCTCCACTGAGATTAAGAAAAGCAGTAGCTTAATAAATTAAGTACTCCTGGTATGGTTACTGTACTGGTAACTCCCCAAAAGAATCTGGATTGTGGTGAGGGAACAGAGAAAAAAGCTCATTTACTACCTGCACTGACGAAGGGGGTAGGCAGCTGTATATCAGGGAGTAAACCTTCTGAAATAAAAACAGCTGGAGCTTGTTAAGGTAATTACACAGGGGAAATTATAAAGTACTGGGAACTCCTCAGAAGAATCTGATTTGTGGTGAGGGGAGAGAGATAAAAGCTCATTTAGGAACGACATGAACATGCTGCGTAGGTAGCTGTTTATCAGTAAATCTCTCCACTGAGATTAAGAACAGCAGTACCTTAATAATTAAGTACTTCCTGGTATGGTTACTGTACTGGTAACTCCCAAAAGAATCTGGATTGTGGTGAGGGAACAGAGAAAAAAGCTCATTTAGGACCTGCACTTACGAAGGGGGTAGGCAGCTGTATATCAGGGAATAAACCTTCTGAGAATAAAAACAGCAGGAGCTTGTTAAGGTAATTACACAGGGGAAAGAATAAAGTACTGGGAACTCCTCAGAAGAATCTGATTTGTGGTGAGGGGAGAGAGATAAAAGCTCATTTAGGAACGACATGAACATGCTGCGTAGGTAGCTGTTTATCAGTAAATATCTCCACTGAGATTAAGAAAAGCAGTAGCTTAATAAATTAAGTACTTCCTGGTATGGATACTGTACTGGTAACGCCCCGAAAGAATCTGGATTGTGGTGAGGGAACAGAGCAAAAAGCTCATTAGGACCTGCACTTACGAAGGGGGTAGGCAGCTGTGTATCAGGGTGTAAACCTTCTGAGAATAAAAACAGCTGGAGCTTGTTAAGGTAATTACACAGGGGAAAGGATAATGTACTGGGAACTCCTCAGAAGAATCTGATTTGTGGTGAGGGGAGAGAGATTAAAGCTCATTTAGGAACGACATGAACATGCTGCATAGGTAGCTGTTTATCTGTAAATATCTCCACTGAGATTAAGAAAAGCAGAAGCTTAATAAATTAAGTACTTCCTGGTATGGTTACTGTACTGGTAACTCCCCAAAAGAATCTGGATTGTGGTGAGGGAACAGAGAAAAAAGCTCATTAGGACCTGCACTTACGAAGGGGGTAGGCAGCTGTATATCAGGGAGTAAACCTTCTGAGAATAAAAACAGCTGGAGATTCTTAAGATAATTACACAGGGGAAAGGATAATGTACTGGGAACTCCTCAGAAGAATCTGATTTGTGGTGAGGGGAGAGAGATAAAAGCTCATATAGGAACGACATGAACATGCTGCGTAGGTAGCTGTTTATCAGTAAATATCTCCACTGAGATTAAGAAAAGCAGTAGCTTAATAAATTAAGTACTTCCTGGTATGGTTACTGTACTACTAACTCCCCAAAAGAATCTGGATTGTGGTGAGGGAACAGAGAAAAAAGCTCATTTACTACCTGCACTGACGAAGGGGGTAGGCAGCTGTATATCAGGGAGTAAACCTTCTGAGAATAAAAACAGCTGGAGCTTGTTAAGGTAATTACACAGGGGAAATTATAAAGTACTGGGAACTCCTCAGAAGAATCTGATTTGTGGTGAGGGGAGAGAGATAAAAGCTCATTTTGGAACGACATGAACATGCTGCATAGGTAGCTGTTTATCAGTAAATCTCTCCACTGAGATTAAGAACAGCAGTAGCTTAATAAATTAAGTACTTCCTGGTATGGTTACTGTACTGGTAACTCCCCAAAAGAATCTGGATTGTGGTGAGGGACAGAGAAAAAAGCTCATTTAGGACCTGCACTTACGAAGGGGGTAGGCAGCTGTATATCAGGGAATAAACCTTCTGAGAATAAAAACAGCTGGAGCTTGTTAAGGTAATTACACAGGGGAAAGAATAAAGTACTGGGAACTCCTCAGAAGAATCTGATTTGTGGTGAGGGGAGAGAGATAAAAGCTCATTTAGGAACGACATGAACATGCTGCGTAGGTAGCTGTTTATCAGTAAATATCTCCACTGAGATTAAGAAAAGCAGTAGCTTAATAAATTAAGTACTTCCTGGTATGGATACTGTACTGGTAACGCCCCGAAAGAATCTGGATTGTGGTGAGGGAACAGAGCAAAAAGCTCATTTAGGACCTGCACTTACGATGGGGGTAGGCAGCTGTGTATCAGGGTGTAAACCTTCTGAGAATAAAAACAGCTGAGCTTGTTAAGGTAATTACACAGGGGAAAGGATAATGTACTGGAACTCCTCAGAAGAATCTGATTTGTGGTGAGGGGAGAGAGATTAAAGCTCATTTAGGAACGACATGAACATGCTGCATAGGTAGCTGTTTATCTGTAAATATCTCCACTGAGATTAAGAAAAGCAGAAGCTTAATAAATTAAGTACTTCCTGGTATGGTTACTGTACTGGTAACTCCCCAAAAGAATCTGGATTGTGGTGAGGGAACAGAGAAAAAAGCTCATTTAGGACCTGCACTTACGAAGGGGGGTAGGCAGCTGTATATCAGGGAGTAAACCTTCTGAGAATAAAAACAGCTGGAGCTTCTTAAGGTAATTACACAGGGGATAGGATAATGTACTGGGAACTCCTCAGAAGAATCTGATTTGTGGTGAGGGGAGAGAGATAAAAGCTCATTTATGAACGACATGAACATGCTGCGTAGGTAGCTGTTTATCAGTAAATATCTCCACTGAGATTAAGAAAAGCAGTAGCTTCATAAATTAGGTACTTCCTGGTATGGTTACTGTACTACTAACTCCCCAAAAGAATCTGGATTGTGGTGAGGGAACAGAGAAAAAAGCTCATTTACTACCTGCACTGACGAAGGGGGTAGGCAGCTGTATATCAGGGAGGAAACCTTCTGAGAATAAAAACAGCTGGGGCTTGTTAAGGTAATTACACAGGGGAAATTAAAAAGTACTGGGAACTCCTCAGAAGAATCTGATTTGTGGTGAGGGGAGACAGATAAAAGCTCATTTAGGAACGACATGAACATGCTGCGTAGGTAGCTGTTTATCAGTAAATATCTCCACTGAGATTAAGAACAGCAGTAGCATAATAAATTAAGTACTTCCTGGTATGGTTCTGTACTGGTAACTCCCCAAAAGAATCTGGATTGTGGTGAGGGAACAGAGAAAAAATCTCATTTAGGACCTGCACTTACGAAGGGGGTAGGCAGCTGTATATCAGGGAGTAAACCTTCTGAGAACAAAAACAGCTGGAGCTTGTTAAGGTAATTACACAGGGGAAGGATAATGTACTGGAACTCCTCAGAAGAATCTGATTTGTGGTGAGGGGAGAGAGATAAAAGCTCATTTAGGAACGACATGAACATGCTGCATAGGTAGCTGTTTATCAGTAAATATCTCCACTGAGATTAAGAAAAGCAGTAGCTTAATAAATTAAGTACTTCCTGGTATGGTTACTGTACTGGTAACTCCCCAAAAGAATCTGGATTGTGGTGAGGGAACAGAGAAAAAAGCTTATTTAGGACCTGCACTTACGAAGGGGGTAGGCAGCTGTATATCAGGGAGTAAACCTTCTGAGAATAAAACCAGCTGGACCTTGTAAGGTAATTACACAGGGGAAAGGATAATGTACTGGGAACTCCTCAGAAGAATCTGATTTGTGGTGAGGGGAGAGAGATAAAAGCTCATTTAGGAACGACATGAACATGCGCGTAGGTAGCAGTTTATCAGTAAATATCTCCAATGAGATTAGAAAAGCAGTAGCTTAATAAATTAAGTACTTCCTGGTATGGTTACTGTACTGGTAACTCCCCAAAAGAACCTGGATTGTGGTGAGGGAACAGAGAAAAAAGCTCATTTAGGACCTGCACTTATGAAGGGGGTAGGCAGCTGTATATCAGGGAGTAAACCTTCTGAGAATAAAAACAGCTGGAGCTTGTTAAGGTAATTACACAGGGGAAAGGATAATGTACTGGGAACTCCTCAGAAGTATCTGACTTGTGGTGAGGGGAGAGAGATAAAAGCTCATTTAGGAACGACATGAACATGCTGCGTAGGTAGCTGTTTATCAGTAAATATCTCCAGTGAGATTATGAAAAGCAGTAGCTTAATAAATTAAGTACTTCCTGGTATGGTTACTGTACTGGTAACTCCCCAAAAGAATCTGGATTGTGGTGAGGGAACAGAGAAAAAAAGCTCATTTAGGGACCTGCACTTACGAAGGGAGTAGGCAGGTGTATATCAGGGAGTAAACCTTCTGAGAATAAAACCAGCTGGAGCTTGTTAAGGTAATTACACAGGGGAAAGGATAATGTACTGGGAACTCGTCAGAAGATTCTGATTTGTTTTGAGGGGAAAGAGATAAAAGCTCATTTAGGAAAGACATGAACATGCTGCGTAGGTAGCTGTTTATCAGTAAATATCTCCACGGAGATTAAGAATGCAGTAGCTTAATAAATTAAGTACTTCCTGGTATGGTTACTGTACTGGTAACTCCCCAAAAGAATCTGGATTGTGGTGAGGGAACAGAGAAAAAAGCTAATTTAGGACCTGCACTTACGAAGGTGGTAGGCAGCTGTATATTAGGGAGTAAACCTTCTGAGAATAAAAACAGCTGGAGCTTGTTAATGTAATTACACAGGGTAAAGGATAATGTACTGGGAACTCCTCAGAAGTATCTGACTTGTGGTGAGGGGAGAGAGATAAAAGCTCATTTAGGAACGACATGAACATGCTGCGTTGGTAGCTGTTTATCAGTAAATATCTCCACTGAGATTAACAAAAACAGAAGCTTAATAAATTAAGTACATCCTGTATGGTTACTGTACTGGTAACTGCCCAAAAGAATCTGGATTGTGGTGAGGGAACAGAGAAAAAAGCTCATTTAGGACCTGCACTTACCAAGGGGGTAGGCAGCTGTATATCAGGGAGTAAACCTTCTGAGAATAAAACCAGCTGGAGCTTGTTAAGGTAATTACACAGGGGAAAGGATAATGTACTGGGAACTCCTCAGAAGAATCTGATTTGTTTTGAGGGGAGAGAGATAAAAGCTCATTTAGGAAAGACATGAACATGCGGCTTAGGTACTGTTCATCAGTAAATATCTCCACTGAGATTAAGAAAAGCAGTAGCTTAATAAATTAAGTACTTCCTGGTATGGTTACTGTACTGGCAACTCCCCAAAAGAATCTTTATTGTGATGAGGGAACAGAGAAAAAAGCTCATTTCGGAGCTGCACTTACGAAGGGGGTAGGCAGCTGTATATCAGGGAGTAAACCTTCTGAGAATAAAAACAGCTGGAGCTTGTTAAGGTAATTACACAGGGGAAAGGATAATGACTGGGAACTCCTCAGAAGAATCTGATTTGTGGTGAGGGGAGAGAGATAAAAGCTCCTCTAGGAACGACATGAGCATGCTGCGTAGGTAGCTGTTTATCAGTAAATATCTCCACTGAGATTAAGAAAAGCAGTAGCTTAATAAATTAAGTACTTCCTGGTATGGTTACTGTACTGGTAACTCCCCAAAAGAATCTGGATTGTGGTGAGGGAACAGAGAAAAAAGCTCATTTACTACCTGCACTGACGAAGGGGGTAGGCAGCTGTATATCAGGGAGTAAACCTTCTGAAATAAAAACAGCTGGAGCTTGTTAAGGTAATTACACAGGGGAAATTATAAAGTACTGGGAACTCCTCAGAAGAATCTGATTTGTGGTGAGGGGAGAGAGATAAAAGCTCATTTAGGAACGACATGAACATGCTGCGTAGGTAGCTGTTTATCAGTAAATATCTCCACTGAGATTAAGAAAAGCAGTAGCTTAATAATTAAGTACTTCCTGGTATGGATACTGTACTGGTAACGCCCCGAAAGAATCTGGATTGTGGTGAGGGAACAGAGCAAAAAGCTCATTTAGGACCTGCACTTACGAAGGGGGTAGGCAGCTGTGTATCAGGGTGTAAACTTCTGAGAATAAAAACAGCTGGAGCTTGTCAAGGTAATTACACAGGGGAAAGGATAATGTACTGGGAACTCCTCAGAAGAATCTGATTTGTGGTGAGGGGAGAGAGATTAAAGCTCATTCAGGAACGACATGAACATGCTGCATAGGTAGCTGTTTATCTGTAAATATCTCCACTGAGATTAAGAAAAGCAGAAGCTTAATAAATTAAGTACTTCCTGGTATGGTTACTGTACTGGTAACTCCCCAAAAGAATCTGGATTGTGGTGAGGGAACAGAGAAAAAAGCTCATTTAGGACCTGCACTTACGAAGGGGGTAGGCAGCTGTATATCAGGGAGTAAACCTTCTGAGAATAAAAACAGCTGGAGCTTCTTAAGATAATTACACAGGGGAAAGGATAATGTACTGGGAACTCCTCAGAAGAATCTGATTTGTGGTGAGGGGAGAGAGATAAAAGCTCATTTAGGAACGACATGAACATGCTGCGTAGGTAGCTGTTTATCAGTAAATATCTCCACTGAGATTAAGAAAAGCAGTAGCTTAATAATTAAGTACTTCCTGGTATGGTTACTGTACTACTAACTCCCCAAAAGAATCTGGATTGTGGTGAGGGAACAGAGAAAAAAGCTCATTTACTACCTGCACTGACGAAGGGGGTAGGCAGCTGTATATCAGGGAGTAAACCTTCTGAGAATAAAAACAGCTGGAGCTTGTTAAGGTAATTACACAGGGGAAATTATAAGTACTGGGAACTCCTCAGAAGAATCTGATTTGTGGTGAGGGGGAGAGAGATAAAAGCTCATTTAGGAACGACATGAACATGCTGCATAGGTAGCTGTTTATCAGTAAATCTCTCCACTGAGATTAAGAACAGCAGTAGCTTAATAAATTAAGTACTTCCTGGTATGGTTACTGTACTGGTAACTCCCCAAAAGAATCTGGATTGTGGTGAGGGAACAGAGAAAAAAGCTCATTTAGGACCTGCACTTACGAAGGGGGGTAGGCAGCTGTATATCAGGGAATAAACCTTCTGAGAATAAAACAGCTGGAGCTTGTTAAGGTAATTACACAGGGGAAAGAATAAAGTACTGGGAACTCCTCAGAAGAATCTGATTTGTGGTGAGGGGAGAGAGATAAAAGCTCATTTAGGAACGACATGAACATGCTGCGTAGGTAGCTGTTTATCAGTAATATCTCCACTGAGATTAAGAAAAGCAGTAGCTTAATAAATTAAGTACTTCCTGGTATGGATACTGTACTGGTAACGCCCCGAAAGAATCTGGATTGTGGTGAGGGAACAGAGCAAAAAGCTCATTTAGGACCTGCACTTACGATGGGGGTAGGCAGCTGTGTATCAGGGTGTAAACCTTCTGAGAATAAAAACAGCTGGAGCTTGTTAAGGTAATTACACAGGGAAAGGATAATGTACTGGGAACTCCTCAGAAGAATCTGATTTGTGGTGAGGGGAGAGAGAATTAAAGCTCATTTAGGAACGACATGAACATGCTGCATAGGTAGCTGTTTATCTGTAAATATCTCCACTGAGATTAAGAAAAGCAGAAGCTTAATAAATTAAGTACTTCCTGGTATGGTTACTGTACTGGTAACTCCCCAAAAGAATCTGGATTGTGGTGAGGGAACAGAGAAAAAAGCTCATTTAGGACCTGCACTTACGAAGGGGGTAGGCAGCTGTATATCAGGGAGTAAACCTTCTGAGAATAAAAACAGCTGGAGCTTCTTAAGGTAATTACACAGGGGATAGGATAATGTACTGGGAACTCCTCAGAAGAATCTGATTTGTGGTGAGGGGAGAGAGATAAAAGCTCATTTATGAACGACATGAACATGCTGCGTAGGTAGTGTTTATCAGTAAATATCTCCACTGAGATTAAGAAAAGCAGTAGCTTAATAAATTAAGTACTTCCTGGTATGGTTACTGTACTGGTAACTCCCCAAAAGAATCTGGATTGTGGTGAGGGAACAGAGAAAAAAGCTCATTTACTACCTGCACTGACGAAGGGGGTAGGCAGCTGTATATCAGGGAGTAAACCTTCTGAGAATAAAAACAGCTGGAGATTGTTAAGGAAATTACACAGGGGAAATTAAAAAGTACTGGGAACTCCTCAGAAGAATCTGATTTGTGGTGAGGGGAGACAGATAAAAGCTCATTTAGGAACG